>NC_081182.1:63249969-63491010 GCF_029867415.1 Vicia villosa
ATCATGCTATGTGCTAAGGGAAACATGCAATGGAAGATATACAAGATAGCAGAAAATATACAAATAGGAGGGAAACAAGATAAGAAGAAAAGGCCGAACAAAATAAAGGAAAAGAGAAAAGATCGCTCGCTAGGGTGTTCGTACCCTGTGCCTACGTACCTCCAATGTGCAATGGAGAAATCAGAGCGCCGTAGTTCGGCCCAAAAGTTTTTGTTTCTATCTCGATTCGCGTCTCCTAGAGAAACGGAACCGAGCACCCTAAGGGAGCATGCAAACAAGGAGCGTCACAAAGATCCTAGCAAACATGGCATGTGAACAAGCATCACAAATAAGAACATGCGAACAGGCATCGCAAAAAACAGACATGTAACAAGCATACACGAATGTGAGTGTGTGAACAGGCATCACAAGTGATAAAGCGAACAGGCATCGCAAACAACATGTAACAGGCATACATGTGCAAGTGTGAACAAACATCACAAAAAATGCGAACAGGCATCGCAAACAACATGTAACAGGCATACATGTGCAAGTGTGAACAGGTATCACAAAGATATCATACGAACAGGCATCGCAGATAAGAAGATAGTGAACAAGCATCACAAAGATATCATACTAACAGGCATAGTAGATACAAAAATAGTGAACAAGTATTACAACCATAAGGCATACAATCGAGTTCCGCTCGAAAAACAAACAAACTACTGAAGTAGTAATCAATGCAAATGCAGCACACAAACGAGCTCAACTCGTAAAGCAAGCAAACTACCGAAGTAGTGACCTAGGGACAAGGGAAGTGCTTTAGCTAGCGGGGAAAGCCACCCGAAGCTGCTATCAACGGGGAAAGCCACCCGAGATAGATACACTATAGACATTTAGCTAACGGGGAAAGCCACCCGAAGCTACTATCAACGAGGAAAGCCACTCGAGATAAACACGCCACAATCTGTTAGCTAACGGGGAAAGCCACCCGAAGCTACTGTCAACGAGGAAAGCCACCCGAGACAGGGACACCACAGACCGTTAGCTAACGGGGAAAGCCACCCGAAGCTATTGTCAACGGGGAAAGCCACCCGAGACAGGCGGAAAGTAAAAAAGAAAGAAGCGGAGAATAATAAACAAACAAAAACAGAGCCTCTTTCGAGGGCTTGGCCAGATGAATGTCTACCCTACTTCTCATGTTAAGAATGATGCTGCATGCCTACCCTGCTTCTCATGGAAAGATATGGTGCGCGAAAGAGTAAAAAGGACAAAGGGGATACCGAGCGGATAGCAAGTCCGCAGTGAGCTAGCAACGCAAGCAGAACTAAGAAACTTCGCGTAATCTAACATCCAGCAAAGCCAGGAGTCCAGCATAAGCGTAGAAGCGACGCGGTGTGAAAATAAATCACAACCGCTATGTGGTGCGTATCAAACACAACCACACAAGCAACCTGCAAGAAATACAATCCAGACAATACAGGAATATACATCTCAATGAATGAGAGATCGGGTGAATCGCATCGGGAATAAGTTCGTGTCCCACAAATAAAGTGGAACACGATGCAAATCAAGTCGCATCAGAAGCGAATTCGTGTCCCACAAATAAAGTGGAACACGAAGCAAGTCGAATCACAATCGAAGGCTCTCTCGAAGTACCTCGCACATCTCAACAACTGAATCAGTAATAACAAGGAAGCATGCTATAGAAAATACTAGCAATTAAGTCGTCCTAAGAAAATTCTAAAACAAAACCTAACAAGATTAAATTGTTTTTTTTATGACATTTCATCTAAAAAATAATAGAACAAAACTATGTACAAAATATTAAATCTAACATGAAAAATAGTACATGTTTTTATTATCTCTTCTTATCAACCAAAATTAACAAAACTCAATGATTTTATATTCTCTTATTATGTCAACATCTAACAAAAATGTCCATGGTTTTATATTTTGTTACACTAAAAAAATACTTGAAACAAACTAGTAAAAAAAACAAATCTAAAGTAGAAAATTATGCACACAGGGGGGTTCATGTGAAATCAGGTGGTGCTGGTAAAGATGAGGGCGCTAGGAGCCCAATCAGGAGGCCCAGAGCCATTTTGTTTCAGATTTTTGGCCAAAAAAACATGGTGTGATGGGCTCGGATGGGGTGTATACAGGAATCTTGCTGAAGGCCCAAAGTTGTTATTGATTCAATTTTGTTTATCCAGATTTTTGACAATTAATCCTCAGATTTGTTCTATTTCCAAGTTAATCAACATGTTAATCCTTAAGTTCTCAATTATTCATATTAACATCACCTAATCAAGCTAACAATCACAATTAACGTAAAATTGAATCAAAAGAGGATTTAGGTTAAGAAATGTGACACTCAACTCTCCCTCTTTCACGACGGTGCGGCGGCGGCGCGACGTCCTCAACCTCCGACGAGGACCTCTCCTTCCGTTCCTACATCTCTTGTCTCACTGTTCAAAAGCAGACGGTGGCCGATCTTAGTTCTCTCCGGCGAAGACCTCTCAGGGCCGCGAATAGCAATGGCGCGGTGGCTCCGTTCTCGAATCTATCTCTCACGATCTCGTCTTCTTTTTCTTTTCGTTCACGATTCGCGAGGATGATGAGGACCGTTGAAGCGTTATTGTTGCAGAGTTGTTACGATGCGTTGAGGATGATGATGTTCAATTCCAGAAATCCAGAGATAAGACTCTTTGCGAAATAAACGCACAATGCGCTTCCTCAGGTGAATTCTTGATCTCTATAGAACTACTTCTCCTCTTTCTTCTTTCTTGTTTTGTTGCGATTCACGTATTGATTATGATACGCGTTCTGTTGCGACGCTGGAGATGCGAATTCATTGACAGTGATATGATCGAAGAGAAGAAGAGGCGATGAAGATTGATGAATCGTAGAGAGGATTCAGAGTGGAATCTGAAGATTGTTGTTACCGTTTTTTGCAGGTTCTTGGATGAAGAAGCGAATTGGAGTGTGAAGGAGGAACTCGATTCAGATGTTGAAGATGATGAATCGGTGATGAATTCCGGATCGAGAAAAGGTTTGTTATCGATTCGATTACAAGTTTCTCTTAGCGTTTGTTGAAGATTTCTCTGAGTAAATTTCTTTGGTAATTTCTGTTAGGTTGTGAAGATTGAAGAGTGTTCTTGCGATTGAAGGTTGAAGAATAATGAAGATGATCTAACGTTGATGAAGGTGATGCGATGCAGGGAGGATGAAGATGAAAGATCAAGAAACGGTTATGGCCCTGATCTTCTGAGTTTTGGTTCCAGCTTTATTACCGATTCTCTTTCTTCTTTCTTTTTTCAGTTTCTTGTGTGAACTCTTTTCTGTTATGGTCCTTTCTTGTGATGAAGATGAAGATTCAAAGATGAAGGTTGTGGCTCTGAGATGTGAAGGTCGGTTAGAGTATGGAGAGGTTGAAGATTGTGGAGCAAAGTTTTTTGAAGAAGCGATGGAAGATTGAGAGGTGATTCGGTTCAGGGAGAGAGGTAGGAACGAGATGAAGGTTCTCAGATTTTTTTTGTGATTCTTTTTTTTTTCTTTCCGATTCTGAGTTTCTGTTTTGTATTGCTGTTGAGTGATTTGTTCACACCGATTTCGGTTCCGTTTGGATGAGGTGAAGCTCGGTTATGGTTTGAGAGGCACGGTTCCGTTTTTTCTCTTGCAGAGGCTGCAAGCTGCTCTTTATGCAGGGGCTCAATTGGAAGCTTATCATAAGCATGTCAACACTAACATTCCGCTTTTACAAAAACTTGGCTCTAGTGATTAAGATAGGATTTAGGGGATTGAAATGAAAATCTTATAATGAAGTTGTAATGAATGTTTGTATGAATCTTGGAATGTATGGACATTTTTGAGAATTTTTATTGTAATGAATGATAAATGGATATTGTATGGATATTGTAACTTGAAATTTTTGTATCTCGTAACCATATGAATACACCTTCCATCCTTGTATGCTTAAAACTATTTTGATCCAATCTTGAATTGTGAAGTATTTTTAAATTTAAATCATCACTTGAACGAACTTTACTTCAATGCAATCCTAACTCGAATGAACCAAATTACTCCCATCAAAAACGACAAACAAAACCTTGATCGCCACTTCACTTCTTTATGCCATGATCCGCATTCGAACTCTAATCCGATATAACAATAACATCTTAAGGAATCTTTAAAGAATATAAGAATTGAAGCACACAAGAATATCCTGACATGGAATCCAATGAATCTCAACGATTGCAGACACCATGCATGAGAAACTCCTTATTATTTTCCTTCGATTTTCGAACGACGAAATAAACGTCATTTATAACTTATAGCTCATATAAAGAGGGCAAATTTTGGGGTGCAACAGGGTCCATTTCTCCAATAGCAGTCCTACTCAAGTCAAGATTCTCCAAAGCCGTGTTTTGCTTTATACCGTCTGGCAGGCTACAAATTTTTGAGCATCCTGATATATTGAGAATTTTGAGAGACTTCAGGTTACTAATGCTGTTGGGAAGGCACACAATATTTTTACAATGCATTAAATTAAGCACTGACATGCTTATCATATTTTTTCCAAATTCAGGAAGTCGTGAAATGTTTGAGCAATCAGATAGAATGAGCGTTTTCAAGGAATCCATTTCCAATGTACTTGAAAAGGTTTTCAGATTCGCACATCCTATCAAGCTCAATATCTCGAGCTTTTTGTGCTCTTTAACAGATTGGTGAACTTCAACAAGGTCTGTACAATCATTAAGATGCAGCTCTTCAAGGTATGGAACTCCAGAGACATTTGGAGTTTGACGAAGATTTTTGGAATTACCTAAATCGATTACTTTCAGCTTCCCAAAATACTGAACAAAACAATGGAGAAATGGATAAGTAGTATTTGAAAATGCTAGTTATAAATGAAAACTCTTATTTGAAGCTCCTTAATTACCTGAGTTCCTTTCCACAGTTGTTTGACTTTACTATTGTTCATCTGTAAGTGAACAAGCTTATCCAGTTGAACTCCAAGTGGTAGAGTATGCATTGGATATCCCCGCCATATAAGCACTTTTAGTGAGCTAGAAAGACATTTCAGACCAAGTGAAAGATGCAAATCACATAATATAATGAGTAACCTAAGATTACACATCTTTGAGAAGGCCTTGGGGTTCCAACGCGCTACAAATGACATAGATGGTGATGACTTCAAAACAATACCTTGAACAAGTTCAGTTCCCTGTTAAGCAATAATTGTCAAATAGGTAACACAAGATATAGACAATGAATGCAATGCAATAAAAGTAATGTAACACTGAAATTGGGAATAACCTTATTTGTCCTTAGTACTTCATCAATATCCTCTAGAGACCACAATCTACTCCGTTTGTCGGGATCATTAGGAGATTCTAGAAAAACTATGGTTTTACCCATTTCTTCTAGCATATCATGCATCCCAATAACTCTTCCATCGAAGGTTATGAGTGATTTTTCTATAAGAACATTTATTCCAAGTGTTGGATGAAAGCCACAGTTTTCCAATATCTGTATCACTTTATGTTTATACCATCCCTTAAAAAAACAGGCAATATCTAGAAATAAAGTCTTGTGTTCATCTTCTAACATGTCATAACTAATTCGAAGTTTGTTTAGGATATCATCATGTGGAACTTGTTTGATTTTGATCAAAGCATCTTCCCAATCAGATATCCTTCTTCCGCAAAGAAAAGAACCCAACACTTCAAGAGCCAAAGGAAGACCTCCAGCATATTCGACCACACTTTTCGATAACTCTAAATAATCTTCTTCCGGCATGTCCTTTTTAAAGGCTTTTTCACAAAAAAGTTGAAGGGATTCACTTTTATTCAAGACTTTACTCTCATACATTTCAAACAATACAGCATGTGATATCAAGAGGTGCTTATCCCTAGTCGTAACTATAATTCTACTCCCTCGACCGAACCATTCCTGGCTTCCAGCCAAATTCTCAAGTTGGCTTTTAGAACTTACATCATCAAGGACAATTAGAACCTTTTTGTTGGATAAAAGGTTTCTTAAGCTGTCCTTTCCTTCGCTTAATGTTTCAATTACCATTCCTTTTATGTTCAAATGAGAAAGAATTTTATTTTGTATATGTAGCATGCCGTCGTTTCTTTCCCCCGAGACTTCCCTTACATTAGCAATGAAGCAACTTACATCAAACTGGCTTTTGATTTTTTTGTAAAGAGCTGTAGTAAGAGTCGTTTTGCCTATCCCACCCATGCCCCATATCCCTATGAAACTAACATCCTCCGATCCTATGTTCAGAGTTGAATGTAATTCTTCCAATCTTGCATCAATTGCAACCAGTCCATCGTTATAGGATGGGAATTTGAGTTCCAGTTTTTTCCATACTTGTGCAACAACTTCTTCAATGAGTTTCGTTTCATGTCTGCATTGAACAATAACCATAACATATAATCATCGCATAAATCAAAATCATACAAGAACCTATTTACTTTTCATGTTTCTGTTTTCATATTTACTTCAACAAATGAAAGGCATGCACTTACTGATCCTTAGAATCCCAGCCTGACAAATTGGCGACCTCTCTCAATGCATCTCTCCACTTTTGCACCTTCTCTTTGCTTTCAGCAAATTTTTCTTCATGTTTCCTAAAAGCCTCAGCAAAACTCGCCCTTTGATTTCTTACATCGGAGGGATCCACGCCATAGAAGATAGGGAACACTTGTTGTCCTGACAAACGTTTGGATTCAAGAATCTTGACTAACTCATCCAAACACCAAGCTGAGTTAGCATAGTTTTTGGAGATTATGACAACTGCTGAAAGAGATTGCTCAATGGCATGGAGTAGCTTTTGTGAGATTACTTCACCTCTTGCAAGTTCTTCATCATCTCTGAAAGTTATTATACTCTTGCGCACCAAAGCTGCATATAGGTGATCCGTGAAGCCTAATCGTGTATCTTCTCCTCTAAAACTCAAGAAAACATGATACTTCCATTTTGAGTTTTGTGAACAATCTCCCATTGAAGAGGTTTAAGATTCAACCTATATAAATGGAAGGATATGCTAATTTAAATTGAATAACCTGAAGAAAATAATAACAAGTTATTCAAAGCAAGAGTACTCACCAATACCAGCTTCAAAATGATCTTCAGCTTAAAAATGGGTCAATGTCTCGAAAGATGAATATGTGCAATAGTATATCTAAAATATCCTAGTTCTTGTAAAAACCTGACAAGAAATTAACATTAGAATAACAGTAGATATTAATGAGTGGAGTCACAGACTAAACATTGGCCTTAGTCATCACATGCTTAAGAATAAAATAATCATTGGGACCACCCTTTTGATTGGGAGCTTCCAACAAAATCCAACTTAAAATCTATAAGCAACAACAGTGAAGTGCATGAAAAAAGTGATATGTTCACCTAAAAAAACACGGCCACCATTAGAATGAAATATAAGCAACAAAATAGAACAAAGTTATTGAATTATAGACTATATTCCACATTATTTGCTTGTAGATAGATATATATCTTTAGTATATATTTCTGTTAGCTAAGGTGGCAAGTCCTTATTGGTGACTAAGCTTGTATATAATACACCTTTGTAATCCTTTATGGTTCAATGAATGTAACAGTATTTTTCTATTATCTCTTCTTCTTCTACCTCTGTGCGTACTTGATACTTTCTGTTACAGAGTTTTTGTGCATTCTTCATCTTTTATCCATGGGATCCTCCATTATCAACATGGTATCAGAGCATACAATGCTCTGGTAGCCATTGTTTTTCTCTTTTCTTCGCGAATCGTCTTCGTCGATTCCTTTTCCCTCTTCTTTTTCGTTCTTGATTGCAATGGCGAACCAGAGCTATGTCGACTTTTCTACCAATTCTGCAAACTCTTACTACCTCCATCCAAACGAAAATCCAACACTTGTTCTTGTGACTCCGCCTCTCAACGACAAGAAGTATCACATTTGGGCACGATCTATGCAAATCACCCTAATCTCCAAGAACAAGGACAAATTTATCGATGGAACCCTAACCAAACCTCCAGTTTCTGATCCATTATACGCGCCATGAATTAGATGCAATACCATGGTTCTTGCGTGGATTCAGCGCTCAATCTCCGAGTCGATTGCCAAATCGGTTCTATGGATTGATAATGCCGCAGGAGTATGGAAGAACTTGCAGATTCGGTTTTCACACGGCGACATCTTCCGCATTTCAGATATTCAAGAGGATCTATACAAGTTTCGTCAAGGTACTCTCGACGTTTCTAACTATTTCACTCAGCTTAAGGTGTTGTGGGATGAGTTAGAATTATCGTCCTATACCTTTCTGTTCTTGTGCTATTTAGTGTTCTTGTGGTGCTATAGCATCCATCAAGAAATACAGAGAACAAGACTGTGTTATCAGGTTCTTGAAGGGCCTTTCTGAGAAATTTGCACATTCAAAATCGCAAATCATGATGATGAATCCACTCCCTGACATCAATTATGCTTTTTCCCTGGTCATTCAACAAGAAAGGGAGATTCATAGCTCCATCAATATGGATTCTCCCACGGTTGGCTCCAATGAAGAGGTAGTTGTTTTACAGGTTCAGACTGTTGAAGGAAACTCTAATGTTAAACAGGGTAACAACAAGTATCAGGGCAAGTATCAGGGTTCCTATGGCTCTAAGGGCACCAACAGGATCTGCACCCACTGTGGAAGAACAAATCACACTGTTGAGACTTGTTTCCAGAAACATGGGTATCCTCCAGGTTTCAAACACAAAGCCAAGGTTCCTGCAGCTGCCACAATCAACAATGCCGCTGAATCTTCTCCTCAGAATTCAGCACCTTCTGCGTTTGCTTTCACTCAGGAGCAGTACAACGGCATTTTGGCTTTACTCCAACAGTCCAAACCCAACCCTACAGTCAACTCTGTCTCCACATCCCCTTTTGTCATGCACTCTCATGCTTCCAATGTGAATGGTAAGAACCTTAATCTTTGGATATTAGACACAGGGGCTACTGATCATTTTACTTTTCATTTTGATTCTTTTATTCAACACAAAAATATAGATCCTATTCCTGTAAGTCTGCCTAATGGATCTCAGGTTGTAGCTTCCAATCTCATCTCTATTGCTAAATTGATAGATAGCAATGAATTCTTAGTTCAATTCACTGCTGATAAATGTCATATCCTGCATACTCTTTCCAAGGAGATGATTGGTATAGCTAGCTTGCAAAGAGGACTGACTCTATGTCCTTGACTCCACAGCTCACCAATCAACTACTCCTTCTGTTGTTTTCAATTCATGTACTCTTTGGCACTTAAGATTAAGCCATTTACCTAATAATGGCTTGCAAGCCATCTCTAAAATTTTTCCTTTCATTCCTTGTAATCAAGATATTGTACCTTGTGACTCTTGTCACTATACCAAACAAAGAAAGTTGTCTTTTCCTAATAGCACTTCTTGTTCCTCTGCTCCTTTTCAAATTTTGCATGCTGATTTACGGGGACCATTCTCCACTATATCTACCTTAGGCCATAAGTACTTTCTTACTCTAGTTGATGACTATAGTAGACACTAGGTTGTATTTCTCAAAACCAAGGACCAAACCAGAAAAAGCCTTACTCAATTCCTAGCCTACATCAAAAACCAATTTAACACTACCCTTAAATGCCTAAGATCTGACAATGGAACTGAGTTTATAGCCCTTTCAGATTTTATTTTATCCCAAGGTATTGTTCATCAAAGAACTTGTGTTGAGACACCCCAACAAAATGGGGTGGTGGAGAGAAAGCACCAGCACATACTAAATGTTGCTAGGTCTTTGTTTTTTCACTCTAACATCCCTCTAACCTTGTGGAATTTCTGTATCCAACATGTCATTCACATCATTAATAGATTACCCTCCCCCTTGCTCAAATCTAAATGCCCTTATGAACTATTGTACAATAAACCTCCCTCTATTATCCACCTTAAAGTGTTTGGCTGCCTTTGTTTTGCTACATCTCTTCAGGCTCAAGAACAAAATTTGACTCTAGGGCCAGAAAAAGTGTCTTCCTTGGTTATAGAGATGGTACCAAAGGATACGTCCTATATGATGTAACCACTCATAGTATTTTTGTCTCAAGGAATGTTGTTTTCTATGAAAACATGTTTCCTTTTAAACTTCCTCCTGATATTTCTGCTAATAAACCTGCAGGCTCATCCATAAGTCAAAACTTAGATGATCACCCTATTCCCGTTTTCCACACTCCATCTAGTACTGATCTGTCATTTCATTGTGATGTGTCCACACCCATCGATGACTGTACCAACTCTCCTCTTCATTTAAATCACTCTAGCCCTAGTTCTGCATCCCCTAATAACCTGTCCCATTTATCATATCACAATTCTGATATATCCTCTCCCAATGACCTTCCCCACAGTTCTGCTCCTAATATTCCTCCTCCTGACAATAGTACCAGTATTAATGACCACACCCTTTTACCCATTGAATCTTCACATAATAGTCCAACTTCTGATGCTCATAACCATGCATCTTTAAGACAGTCATCAAGGACACATCATCCTCCCCAATATCTAAAGGGCTACCATTGTTACTCTTCTATTTCCAAATCATCTTCTAATCCTCTTTATCCTCTATCCTCTGTGCTTACCTATGATCAGTGTTCTCCTGCATATAAACACTTTTGCTTTTCTATATCTTCTAATCCTGAGCCCAAAACATATACTGTTAAGTGCCAAATTGTAGTTATTTTGTGTATGTAAATAGTGGCACTTATCGATACTTTTTGTTAATACCGTTCGAATAATACCCCGTTTTGTGTATAAATACGTATACTTTGTGAATATATGTATCTTCATATACTTTTATACTTTTTGATAGTTTTCTATTCATTTTGTAGGTATTGAGGCGTATTTGGAGCATGAGCAATAACATGGCGAAGACACTGCTTCAAACGCGCGATTTTGAGCGGCGGAATCAATTCATTCGGCGAATAAAGATCAAAACCAAATAATAATAAATCACCAATTTGGTTGATATGTTGTCATTTTTAGATAGAGCATGAAATAAGCTTTTCAACGCTTCGAACCGGGCGCAAATCGGAGTTACGGTTCTCAAGATATGACCAAAACAAGATTTGTTGTTCTGTTGAGCGGGCTAAGCGGGCTTGACCGTGCTAAGCGCGGTCTGGGAGCATTTTTGAGCAAGTTTGGCAGAGAGTTGGGCGCTTAGCACGGGTTTTTGGCGCTAAGCGCGGTCTGGCGGCTTAAGAACAATAAAAAACAGCCCGCTTAGCGCGGTCCGCGACTTCAGTTTTGGTATATATGTTGTAAAATCATATTTTTTAGGTATGTTTTGGGTATTTTTGAACCCCAACTCATCAACCTTCAATTTTTGGTAGATTGAGCTTAGAAAACAACATTTGTGGCTTGTAATCGGAAGATTCTTGGTCGGGAGCTCGATTGATCGTGATTGACACCGCGAAAGATTTGGTTTTCTTCTCCTCCTCTTCTCTTTGTAACCACTTTTGTTGGGTTTGTTTGTAAGTTTACTCTAAACACATGGATGTTTGTTACTCTTTGTACTAGTTGTATAATATATTTGCTTTACAAATCTTAATCGGTGTTTCCTTGATCTTTTTGCTTAAATGCTCTGGATTTATGTTGTTGTAGACATAGACATCACAAATCTTGATTAGGGGGATATCTGTTAGCTTTTGATTCTAGACATAGGATTGGGGTTAACATCCACATAATATCTGAGTTTAATGTCTCTGTGTTGTTTGATCGGTTGAGACATCGTCGAAAGAGCAATATAGTTAAATTTCCGTCGATGTTGCAGAAATGGACATTGATGTGAGGGATATGTGGTGATTCTGACGAGTATTGTAGATTGAGTACGGCGGAGTGATAAATCTAAGTTTGTGAGGAGTAGTTTAGATTCAAACCAGATAAGCTATTCTCTATCAAGAATTAATTCTTTTTAGGTTCATATATTATATTTTCCTTGTTTACTTTCAACCCATTTTAACCCAAACTCATAGATAAGAAACCGTCGAACGGCAGTTCGATATCACCAATCTCTGTGGACACGATAATTCCCGGATAAATATTTCCAAATCTTTTGTTGCTTGCCGCTTTACCGTTCCAACAAAATGGCGTCGTTACCGGGGATTGGTGTTTTTATTGAATTCGCATTGCGATAGTTTCTTTGTTTTTGAGTTTTGTGAATATCGTATATTTGTGAATTTCCTTATACTTGTATACTTTTGTATAGTTTATTGTATAGATACATGTTTTAATTTTGTTTGGTGGACTTATTAAACAAGTTGAACTCGGATAGTTCTTTAATTTCAAATCTTCACTTTTCAACTTGTTTAGTTGATTTCACCAAACTTTTGTAAAAATAGTATTTTTACTTATTGTTACGTGTTTGTAAATACGTGTTGTTTACGTATTGTTGTATATTCTCTTGTTTCGTAATGTTTGTTCGTGTGTGGTTAGGATACTTTCTTTAGGTTCACGTTTGGGCGAAAGCGTAGGCGTGTCGTGAAGAAAGCTACTACCGTGCACAATAAAAGGCGTCGAGCTAACGACGTAAAACGAGCGCTTGTTGGGAGGCACCCCAACGGTTTTATTTTTCTATTTTTCTGTAAATGAGTAGTGTAGGTGTTAAGTGGAGGTTGCATTGGAAATTCCGGTTTTCTGGTTTTTCTGGTGTAGCGCGCTTAGCGCGCTCACCGCGCTTAGCACAGCCTGGGAGTTTTGTCCAGTGAACTCTTTTTAATGGTTCACTCGGCTCGGCTTTTTCCACTTCCACCAAGGCCTTATAGAGTAGTAATTATTAGTAATATGTTTTAATTCTTTTGTTGTTGTTTAGACTCAAATTTTGGCTCGATTACTTGAAGTCGCATTTGGTAATTCTCCAATTTTGATTGATTCAACATGCCAATTGTGCGGTAATGATTGTTCGAATTTGTACATAGCAAGGTACTCGTTTATCGCTTTCTATAGCTTAACATGTTTAGGAGACTTTTCATTTGTACATTTTTCATATTATTCATTCTTTTTGCATAACTTGTTCATGACTTGAATCACATTAGTTTCCCCTTTTTTACCATAAATGTGAGGTGGCTTTCCATTGTATACATATGCGAGTGACCGACATTTCTTGTTTTAACTGGATATTATTATGTTTAATCTGTCGTTTGTATTGATTTTGTGAATGCACGAAAGTGATCAAGGCACTTGTTTGATTTTGAGCACAACTACCTTAGCCAAGTATCAATTCACCTTGTGAGTGTGTGACCATTCGTAACCCCTTTGCACCTTTTCGTCATTGTCCATTTTGTTTTTGAACTTGAGACATAGTTCACATTTTTTATGGATTTTGATTATTGTTTTTCTTGAACCTTTAACTATGATGTTTAGTTGTATTTTTACCTTGCCTTAGAAAGTAGGGAGTATTCACTTTATATTGTGGTTGAATTCAAGTTGGGGAGAGGATGTTTGTTTGTTTATGTTGTGATTGATGTGAGGTTGAGGAAAGAAAAGAAAAAAATGTGAAAAAGAAAGAAAAGAAAAAGAAAGAAAAAAGAGAAAAGAGAAAAAAAATTGAAATAGAAAATAACAAAAAGAGTTGGGAATAAGATTGTGCTAATAAGTATTGGGTTTGGTGTGAAACATGTGATGAAAAAGAAAGTTTGATTGAAATTCCTTTGTTTGGAACTTTGTGGAAGTAATTACTCCCTTAGGTTTAGGCAAGTTTTTGTTTTGATTAGCTTTAGGAATTATCACTTGTTTGTTAACCGAGCCACATTACAACCTTTAAAGTCCTTGTGATTCGTGCCGTTGCGTTTTCGATACTATTTTTGGATGAACGCATAATTTTGTCTATTGTTCGCAAGTTTGTCGGCACTACTAAAAATATTACATTTGGTTATAAGATTTTACATCAGGTATAAATAAAACTGATGGGAAAAAGATATGTCAAAGAATTTTACATCAGGTTTTAAAACAAATTAATGTGAAAAAATATTAATTTTGGGATTTTACATCAGACATTTAATGGAGCTGATGGGAAAAATAACTTAAAAAATAAAAAACAACTACACGGTGGCATTGTTGTAAATAAGAGGAAATATTTTATAAAGTCTCTGACATCGGTCCAATTCATAACCGATGGGAAAAGTCTTTTTAATTGGACTTTTCCATCGGCCCAATTCATACCCGATGGGAAAAGTATTTCTGAAAGGGCTTTTCCATCGGCCCATGTGAAAACCGATGGGAAAAGTACCCCACTTTTTCCTAAACCCTAGCCTCCTTTCTCACAAAACATTATTTCTTTTCTGCGTAACTTTCTTCACTCCTCACAGCCTGCGTAACATTTCTTCACCTCCACTGCTGCCACCTCTGCGCGACCTCCCTCAACACCTCCGCGCGCGACCTTCGCCTCCGCCGTGCCGCTACGACCTTCGCCTCCGCCGCGCCTCTACGACATTCGCCTTGGTTACCCAACTTCAAATATTTCTCACTCGTCCTTGGATTGAAAACAACCCACTGCAGCAGCGGCAAACACCACTCGCACACTTACTCTCCCTATCCTCATCTGCAACTCATTCATTATTCCCTTCCAGTGAGTTATCTCTCTTAAACTTTCCAATTCACATCATAATTCTATGATATTCACGCTTTCATTTTCCTGTATTTGCTCATTTTGTTACGGTTATATGAATTTCGTATTCACCCTATCGTTTCAAAAACACCGAATTTCGTATTTGCTCAGTTTGAGAAATGCAACCTAAAACTTTTTCCGAATTTCGTGTTAACAAGGGTTTAAATTGTTGTTGTGGTTGAGAACATGGTTACAGTTATATTACTATCAATATCGTTGAAAATTCTAGACAAATGTGTCTGAAACCCCCAATACCTTGCATTGGGGTATGAAACGGTGAAATGTTCAATGCTAGAGTGAACGAGAAAGTAAACTTGTGTTAATTTGATTGGGTTAGTGTGAAGATGATGATTTTTTTTTGTTGTGGTGGTGTTGTTTAATTGTGTATACTGCTGGAAATTCCATGTGTGTTGTTGATTTGTTTCAAGTGTCAGTTAGATGAGTTGTTCACAGTCCAAGTTTACCTACATGACAGTATGGTTTGTGATTGGAAAAAGTGTGATTAAAATAGACTCAATGCTGAAAATTGGTTTGAATATTTGTCTTGATGTTAATTAAGCAACTAATGGGGGTACTGTGTTGAGCTTAATTGGGAAATATTAGCATTGGTGTTTGTTTTGGGAGTCTATTTTAGATTGTGTATAAGCTGAATGTTTTCTCTATTGATGAGCTTGTCATAAGTTGTTATTCTTGCATTAGAAAGTTGATAAAAAAGGCTTGGACAAAATGGTGAAGTTACTTATGGTTGTTGTGATGCTTCTATTCTTGAATTAGAAGTTCTTATGCATAATTGTTGATCCATGAATGTTGAAGTTGTATGACATAAACATGTTTGGTGGATATATTTGAACTCGTTGGAGTGTGGTTAATTTTTGGTTGATTCATGAGAGATTAAAGTATGCTAGTGCTTGAGTTTTACTTCACAAAAATGTTTGAGAAAATATATAAACAAAGTGTGTTTGAGTTCTAATTTTTGTGTGATGTTTAAGTGTGATTTCAAGATGTTTTGGGACTGTTTTAAAACACTAATAAACCAGAATTTTGATTGTTAATTGTTGTGTTCATAGATAAATAAGAATTGCTCGAGGTGTGGTTGATGGATAATTGTTGTAAATTTTCAGTGTTGATTGTTGTTGAATTTTGTTCAAGAAAACTAGTAAAAAATGTGTTGATATGAACTAAGATAGTGCTGGAAGTTTATGGTGTTTTTGTCTATGTTTTGGCACTTTAAAATGCATAGAAATCATGGTTGCATAAGCATATAAATGCTGGTTTTTTCGGTGATGTTTTAGTGTTGATTTGTTGACTTTTTAGTGCTATTTCATTGGTTTAATATTGGTGGAAAATTAGTTCATGTCATGTTTAGGTGAATTGTGCAATGGTGGGTTTGATTTTGTTGGTGGAAATCACTTGGCAATACTTGATGTTTAATTGTTAATGATTCTAATTGTTAAGATGTTGCATAAAAGAGGTGTTGGCCGATGCTTAAGTTACGTATTTGGTTTTGATGTTTGTTAAAAATGTGATAAAACTAATGTGGTTGGGTTTTGTTTCATGATTGTCTAATGTTTGTTTTGTGCTAATGCTTGAGCTTATCATATGAAAATGCTTCAAAAAAATATGTGGATTAATGGTGTTAATACTTGTTGTTTTGCTAAAAAATCCTGTTTCAATGCAATTCTTTCACTTGCCAATTGTGTGTTCTTTTGTTTCAATCACCATGAATCATTGTCTTGTGTTTATGTGTGTTTTTATGACTTGTTGGAACTGTTGTAGAGGTGTTAAAGTGCATTATTTTTGTGGCTAGATTGTGTTGTATTTTCACTACTTTTAACTCATAAAAAACTTAGTTTTGTTGAAAGAAATTTGGTCTAGCGTTTGGTGTATTTGTTTAGTGTTGATCCAAGGTGATAGTAGAGTTTGTTTATAGGTTAATTGTTGCTCTTACTTGCTGAAAATTTGCTGCTATATGCTAGTTTGTTCTCTTCTTTCCCAATTTTACAAAACGCACGCGGTACGCCGGTTTCAATTCAAAAATGTCATAACTCTTGAATCGTGTTGAATTTTTGCAAGTGTGAATAATGTTTCTTGAGTGGAATAATATTTTCAGAGCTGATGGTGCATTTTATTTTCGGTTTCGGCCAACTTTTTTTAAACGTATGTTACATTATTTAAAATATATACTAGTATATGTTACTAGTACTCCCTCCCATATACTAGTATTTGAAATCCTGTGTAAAATTACTTTGCTCTCTTTGTTATTTTTTATATAAAAACTATACTTAGAATTGATTCTAAGTATTAATTAAAAGAATAGTTTAGTGAGCCTAAAGTGTTGTCCCTCATAACATATGCTATAACCATTATTTGATATTATATAAAAACTATACTTAGAATTTATTCTAAGTATTAATTAAAAGAATACTTTAGTGAGCCTAAAGTGTTGTCCCTCATAACATATGTTATAACAATTATATATATATATATATATATATATATATATATATATATATATATATATATATATATATATATATATATATATATATATATATATATATTACAAAATGAGTTCATACGAATTTCACCAATGTTTGAGTTGTTCTTAAGTTTACGTTGTAGGTATGGATCGTAGTTGGATGAGAGCTAATCGATTAAGTGATGAGTACGAACATGGGGTGATGGAATTTCTAGAGTTTGCTGAAAGTAATGCTAAAAAAGATCTTCCTCCTCCTAAAAGTAATGCTGAAGATAGTCACCCTACGCTATTTTTCTGTCCATGTGTTCGTTGTGCAAATAAAGAACCAAAACTTAGTAAGAAAAAAATCATGGATCATCTAATTTGTGAAGGGATTTGTCAAAACTATACAAAATGGATATGGCACGAGGAAGTGGTAGAAAATTCAAATGTGTCCCAAAGAGATAATGTTAGTGTAGAAATGGATGATCGTCTGGAAGACATGATGTGTGATATTGGACAAGATTCGTTTAAGAGGGCACATGCGTATGATAGTTTATGCAATGACAAGGATACACCTTTGTACCCGGGATGCACAAATTTTACACGTTTGTCAGCCGTGTTAAAATTGTTTAATCTGAAGGCAATTAACGGGTGGACCGACAAAAGTTTTACCGAATTGCTTGAACTATTGACGCAAATGCTTCCAGAAGGTAACGTACTGCCAAGTCGTTATTACGAGGCGAAGAAAATACTATGTCCGATGGGTTTGGAGTATGAAAAGATACATGCATGTCCTAATGATTGCATATTATACAGAAAAGAGTATGTAAACTATAACCATTGTCCGAAGTGCAAGGCGTCACGCTACAAAAAGAGACATGGTGAATCTAGTGATGATGATGAGGTCAAAAAGGGTCCTCCCGCGAAAGTGGTATGGTACCTACCAATAATTTCAAGGTTCAAGAGATTATTCGCTAATGCAAACGATGCAAAGAATCTTAGATGGCATGCAGAAGAAAGAAAATGTGATGGACAAATCCGCCATGTAGCTGATTCTTTGCAATGGAAGAAAATAGATTCTTTGTTTCCAAATTTTGGCAAAGAGTCGAGAAACCTTAGACTTGGACTTTCTACTGATGGAATGAATCCGTTTGGTAATCTAAATACTAACCATACTTCTTGGCCAGTTCTTCTGATGATTTACAACCTATCTCCTAGGTTGTGCATGAAGCGTAAATATGTGATGTTATCCATGATGATTTCGGGCCCAAAACAACCAGGAAACGACATAGATGTTTATCTAAGTCCACTGATCGATGATTTAAAAGTGTTGTGGGAGGAAGGGGTGGATGTTTTCGATGCGCATTCTGGTGAACAGTTCAATATGCGTGCCATGTTGTTTTGCACCATCAACGATTTTCCGGCATATGGCAATTTGTCTGGGTATAAAGTTAAAAGGCATAAAGCGTGTCCTATATGTGAAAAAGACACATGTTACCATCAGCTTGAAAAAGGAAAGAAGACTGTTTATCTCGGGCATCGAAAATTTCTAAATCGTTATCATCCATATCGTAGATTGCGGAAAGCTTTCAATGGGGAACAAGAGTATGGTGTTGCTCCAAAGCCCTTAACTGGAGAGGAAGTTTATCAACGACAACAGGGCATTACTGCTGTTTTTGGAAAGTACCAAAAGCGGCCTATTGCGAAAAATATATGGAAAAAGAGGTCGGTTTTCTTCGATCTTCCATATTGATCTAGTCTTGAGGTAAGACATTGTATTGATGTGATGCACGTGGAGAAAAATGTATGTGATAGTGTAATCGGAACACTTCTCAACATTCAAGGTAAGACAAAGGATGGTATTAATGCTCGTCTAGATTTGGGCGTGATGGGTATACGAGAAGAGCTAACTCCACAATATATAGGTACCTACTATGTGTTCAAATTAAGCTATCATTACCTTTTGATGTTAAAATAGCATTTTCATAACTTTAATTGTTGAAATTCTTGATGATAACATTATGTAGGTAACAAGACGTATTTGCCTCCTGCCTGCTACACTTTGTCGAAAAAAGAGAAAACAAGTTTTTGTGAGTGTTTAGAAAGTATCAAAGTGCCGCATGGTTACTCATCAAATGTCAAGAGGCTTGTATCGGTTAAAGATCTCAAATTAGTTGGCTTAAAATCTCATGACTGTCATGTCTTAATGCAACAACTACTACCAGTGGCTATTCGTGGGATATTGCCTAACAATGTTAGGAAGACTATAACTAGGTTGTGCCTGTTTTTCAATGCAATTTGTTGCAAAGCCATTGATCCATTAAAGTTAGAAGATTTGGAAAATGAGGCTGCAGTTATGTTGTGCCAATTAGAGATGTTTTTTCCTCCTTCATTTTTTGACATTATGGTTCACTTGATTGTTCATCTAGTAAGGGAGATTAGATTATGTGGTCCAATTTTTTTACGGTGGATGTATCCAATAGAGCGATACATGAAGATACTAAAAGGGTATACGAAGAACCCACACCGTCCGGAAGCATCGATAGTTGAGAGGTACATTGCAGAAGAAGCAATTGAGTTTTGTTCTAACTATTTGTCGGAAGTGAATGCTGTAGGGGTTCCCAAGTCTCGTCATGATGGAAGATGTGAGGGTGTGGGTACACAAGGTTTAAAGATCAAGAGCTTAAGTATTGATGTGGTTGTTCAAGCGCATTTGTATATATTGAATAACACGGATGAAGTTCAACCTTACTTATCTGCTCACAAAAGCATCATAAAGAAAAAGTACCCCAAGATGAGTGAAAGAGGGTTGTTAAAAGAGCATAATAAGAGTTTCTCTGAGTGGTTTAAAGAAAAAATTGCTGGTGATGATAGTGCTTCAAAAAAAATTAAGTGGTTGTCCTATGAGCCTAAATGCAACATAATAACTTGGAGTGGATATGATATTAATAAAACTTCCTTTTATACAAAGGCAAAGGATGACCGTAGTACCACACAAAATAGTGGGGTTATGATTGTGGCCGAGTCCATGCACTTCTCTAGTGCTAAAGATAAAAACCCGGTTATGGCATCTACACCCTACTTTGGAGTGATTGAAGAGATTTGGGAAGTTGATTATGTTGTGTTTAAAGTTCCTGTATTTAAATGCAAATGGGTTGATATCAATAGTGGTGTAAGAATTGATGAATTTGGAGTTACATTGGTTGATCTTAGCAAGTTAGCTTATGCGGACGAACCTTTCATCATGGCATCTCAAGCAAAACAAGTTTTTTATGTCACAGATCCTTGTAATAAAAGGTGGTCCGTTGTTCTACAAGGAAAGGTGCATGATAGTGATGAAAATCAAGATGCGAATCTTGATATTTCCGAAACTCCTCCTCTCTCAACAAATGTGCCTACCTTCATTGAAGAAGATGTAGAAGATGATGTGCATGCTATTCGCACAGATCATGAAGAAGGGATATGGGAGAACTAGTATGGTGTTTTTTATAAGTTAATTCGACATTTCTTTGATTTCTAATTGTTTTAATTTTATGCCTAATTTTATGTTTAATCGTTTTTATCTCGTGCTTAATTTTATGTCTATTTGTTTTTATCTTGTGTTTAATTTGATTTCTAATTATTTTGTTTTTGTTTAAACAGATACATGGCTGATTCAACCGAGAAGTCCTCTTCATCTGGTAATCCTAATAAAAAAAGAGTTAGAGGTCCAACTATGATGACACAAATTGACAAAGTTCATCAAACGGGTGAAAAGATAAAGGTCGAGTTTGATCAAAGAACTTATGAATGTACGGGTGTTGGTAAAAATGCTGCAAATTTTAAGAGTTACATAGCATCTCTTGCTCGGCAGAAATGTTCTATTTTGAAAGATGAGTGGAAAGACATAGAAAATGGAACAAAAGACGCTATATGGGCTGATGTTCAGGTATTTTAAATTCAACACTTTATTATATTTTATTATCACATATATACTAACATATGCCATATACTGTATGTGTAGATTCATTTCACTATTCCAGATTGGTGTGTTAAAGACAAGGATGGTAAAATCAAGGATCCGTTGAAGAAGGAGTGGATTAAATATGCAGGAGAGAGATGGAGAGGTTTTAAGACACAACTCACAGACGAGTATGTTAATAATCCCAAAAAAGATCGCGCTCCTCCATATGTCAAGTATAATTTTATTAAAAAAGAAGTATGGGAAGAGTTTCTAAAGTCTCGAGATACCGAAAAATTTAAGGTTAGTAGGAGTTATATTTGAGTTTTTTATGATAGCATTTTTATTATGTTTAGTGGTAACTGTTTGATTTTATAATTAATAGGAAAAAAGTCGAAAGGTTAGAGAGAATGTGGCTAAGAATGTATACCCACATGTATTATCTCGTGGAGGGTATCGCATGCTCGAGGAGACAATTAAAAATGAAAGGATATCATCAAGAGATGATTCTACATTAGATGATAATGGTAGTCCATCTCCACCGTCACGCCATGAGTTATGGAAGAGAGCACGACAAAAGAAAGGAGGAGAATACACATCAAAGTCTACACAAGCTGTTGCGGAGAAAATTGTAAGTAAAACTTGAATTTGAAATATATTTGCGGATTGTCATGTGAGCTTGCCTAGTCGTTGTGAATTGACATGTTTGTGATGACTAATTGATGCACAAAACTTGGAATTAAATTGATTGTCATATGTCATACATACTTGAAGTCATGTCTCTATGTATCAAACTTCGATGTCTTGCTTGCTTACTCTTGTGCTAATTGTCATGAACCAAATTCTTGTGATGATGTATAATTTTGTGGACTAAAATGTGGATTTTGGTGACTTTCTCTTGATTGTTTCGTGGCTGTACTAGGGTTGTTAGAGTCATAATTTTTGTTGCCTAATTTCGTTTTGTATCCATCCTTGCTTGCATGTTCTTAAAGTGTTGATTCATATGATAAAATTTCAAAATTGAAGCATGTTTCCATGAATTTCTACACAAGTGTGCATTGCTGTCCCATATTAAATTTAGTTGTGTTTTTTGCATTTTGTAGGATTCTCTGGTTGAAGAAGCTGCAAAAGGTGACTTTGTTCCACATGGACGTAACGATATCCTAACAGCAGCCCTTGGAACATCTGAGCATGGCGGCCGTGTTCGTGGTGTTGGAAGACACCATAAACAAAGCACTTACTTTGGACGGTCTTATTCACGTCAAGGACAACACGTAGATGTGAATGAACAACTTGAACAACTTTCATCAAAATTGGAAGCAAAACTTAGAGCTGATTTTGATCAAAAGTGCAAGGCGTTGGAACAATCTTTTATGGAGACACTTAAGTCTATGGGTTTGTCGCAAAGTACTGATAATGCTAAATGCGTTGAAAAAATGGAATTAGTCGAAGCAAGCGGAAAAGGAAGTTGTTCAGCTGCAAAAGGAAGCACCAAAGAGGTTGAAGTTGACGATGTTCAGAGATTGTTACTCATGGTTCTGAAAATGGCTGACAACCACTTGGAAATGGATTTAAGTCATTGTAACTCTGCCATTCATTTTTATATGTCAGCTAAGTGTATCAGAGAGTTGTTGATGGGTTTTCATTGCCTTGACGTGTCTACTCTACAAGTTTGGAGCACGTGAGTACATTTTCTTCTTTTATTACTTTCAATAGGTTATATCTCCATCACTTTGAATCTAATGTTTATTTTAAAATTATTCAGGTATATTCATCGTCTATGTATTGATAATTCCACATCAGAAGTGTATGGAATTATGGATCCTGCTATGTGTATATATAATGATGATGTGCCGAAATCTTTAGTAGATGTTAGGAAATACGTACAAGAAAAGTTGATGTCGCAAAACAAAGTTTGCTACTTACTACCACTTGTTCATGCGTAAGTTTTTATGAAATTCTGTTTTCTATTTTTTAATTTTGATAACATAGATATTTTATTTGACTTTTTGTATTTCCATACACATGTACAGAGAACATTGGCAATTATTTGTCTTGTGTCCAAGAGAGAATACTGTGGTCTTCTTTTGTTCACTTAATTGGGATGTTGATAAAAACACGAAGAAAATTATTTCAACGTAAGTTTATCTTTTATGTGAATTTTGTTATAATATAGTATATATCATATATATGTGGCTGAATATGTGGCTGAATATGGAGTTTTATTTGAATCAGTGCTTTTGAGGTTCATCAAATTTCAAATGGCAATAGAAAAAAAGGCTATTACATGGCTTAAGCCCGATGTAAGTGTGATGTAAATTATAATTCTATATTTAATTTTATGATAATTATTCATTAATTATGTCTTTCATTTTGTAGTCAAGGAAACAACATAACAATACTGATTGTGGATACTATGTGATGAAAAATATGTTGGATATTGTCTCTGCCAATATAACTGAATCTTGGATGCAGGTAATAAAATAACTCTAATTTGTTATTTACTTTGCGTTTTGCAACTTAATAGGAATTTTCAAAGAATAACTCTATATTGTTATTTATGTATTGTAGGTATTTAATGATCCTACAGAATTGACACAAGAAGATTTGTATGATTTGCGACTCCGTTGGGCAAAATGTTTCTTTGAGTTATATAAAGGATAACTTTATGTTTCTCGTGGATGCGTGTTGGTTTCTCAAGTGCGCGAAAGTACTTTATGTTTCTTTGAGATAATTATCTTGTAGTAGAAAATCGTGTGTAAACCTTTCTTATCATTTTGAACACTTGTTTATTCTAGATTAATATTTTTGTATATTTTGACGAACATATATATGCATCTTAGCTATTTGGTCTGTGTGTTGTGAGTAAAAAATATATAGCGACCTCTTTGGTCTGTGTGGTATATGAATCTTATATTGAAAATTAGGTACAGAAAAAATTACAGGTTAAAACAGGAAAATAGGAAAAACAGCCATTATGTGGTAAAAAACATAAGACATTTTACATCGGGCTTTACTAAAACCGATGTAAAAAGCAGTCTATTACATCGGTGTAAAATTATATCCGACGTAAAATGTGGCTTATGTTTTTCAAATAAAAAATTTCAATATTTTTCACATCAGACATTTTCCCTAAACCGATGTGAAAAGCAGTCTATTACATCGGCCACGTTTAGAAACCGATGTAAAAGGTTGCGTATTTTTTTTTAATAATTTTTTTTATTGTTTTTCACATCGGGCTCTGACCCGATGTAAAATGTCTCAGACTTTTTACATCGCCTGTGTTTACATCGGGCCTAGAACCGATGTAAAAAATCTTTTTCGCCCGATGTAAAAACTATTTTCTGTACTAGTGCGGGTGTGTGGTAAAGTCCTCACCTTTCGGTGTTTTTCATCTACCGATGAATTTTTGCTAGGTGTGATTCGTGACTGAGCTTGTTTTGTTTTAGAATGTTTTGTATGATTTTTGTACTTATGATTCGTTTCTTTTTCATGTTGTCGTTGTAGGATTGTGGTAAGTATTTACTTTGTTGGTACGTTTTTGTTTGAATCGTACAATTGTTTCGTTTTTCCTAATCGTGTTGATTCTTGATTCTTTGGATTTTTACTTTTGCGATTTGAGTGTTTGGCCTTGTTTGAGGACAAACAAATTCAAGTTGGGGAGAGTTGTTAAGTGCCAAATTGTAGTTATTTTGTGTATGTAAATAGTGGAACTTATCGATACTTTTTGTTAATACCGTTCGAATAATACCCCGTTTTGTGTATAAATACGTATACTTTGTGAATATATGTATCTTCATATACTTTTATACTTTTTGATAGTTTTCTATTCATTTTGTAGGTATTGAGGCGTATTTGGAGCATGAGCAATAACGTGGCGAAGACACTGCTTCAAACGCGCGATTTTGAGCGGCGGAATCAATTCATTCGGCGAATAAAGCTCAAAACCAAATAATAATAAATCACCAATTTGGTTGATATGTTGTCATTTTTAGATAGAGCATGAAATAAGCTTTTCAACGCTTCGAACCGGGCGCAAATCGGAGTTACGGTTCTCAAGATATGACCAAAACAAGATTTGCTGTTCTATTGAGCGGGCTAAGCGGGCTTGACCGCGCTAAGCGCGGTCTGGGAGCATTTTTGAGCAAGTTTGGCAGAGAGTTGGGCGCTTAGCGCGGGTTTTTGGCGCTAAGCGCGGTCTGGCGGCTTAAGAACAATAAAAAACAGCCCGCTTAGCGCGGTGGGCGCGCTTAGCGCGGTCCGCGACTTCAGTTTTGGTATATATGTTGTAAAATCATATTTTTTAGGTATGTTTTGGGTATTTTTGAACCCCAACTCATCAACCTTCAATTTTTGGTAGATTGAGCTTAGAAAACAACATTTGTGGCTTGTAATCGGAAGGTTCTTGGTCGGGAGCTCGATTGATCGTGATTGACACCGCGAAAGATTTGGTTTTCTTCTCCTCCTCTTCTCTTTGTAACCACTTTTGTTGGGTTTGTTTGTAAGTTTACTCTAAACACATGGATGTTTGTTACTCTTTGTACTAGTTGTATAATATATTTGCTTTACAAATCTTAATCGGTGTTTCCTTGATCTTTTTGCTTAAATGCTCTGGATTTATGTTGTTGTAGACATAGACATCACAAATCTTGATTAGGGGGATATCTGTTAGCTTTTGATTCTAGACATAGGATTGGGGTTAACATCCACATAATATCTGAGTTTAATGTCTCTGTGTTGTTTGATCGGTTGAGACATCGTCGAAAGAGCAATATAGTTGAATTTCCGTCGATGTTGCAGAAATGGACATTGATGTGAGGGATATGTGGTGATTCTGACGAGTATTGTAGATTGAGTACGACGGAGTGATAAATCTAAGTTTGTGAGGAGTAGTTTAGATTCAAACCAGATAAGCTATTCTCTATCAAGAATGAATTTATTTTATGTTCATATCTTATATTTTCCTTGTTTACTTTCAACCCATTTAACCCGAACTCAAGAACTAAGAATCCGTCGAACGGCAGTTCGGTATCACCAATCTCTGTGGACACGATAATTTCCGGATAAATATTTCCAAATCTTTTGTTGCTTGCCGCTTTACCGCTCCAACATATACTCAAGCCATTAGGAGTGACTGTTGGAAACAAGCCATGAATAATGAACTACAGGCTCTTGCAGAGAATCAAACATGGGAGGTTGTTGAACTTTCTCCAGGAAAGGTTCTAATAGGTTGCAGGTGGGTATACAAAATCAAATATAGGGCTGATGGTTCTATTGAGAGGTATAAAGCTAGGCTGGTAGCTAAGGGGTACACTCAAATGGAAGGTGTAGACTATTTTGATACCTTCTCTCCTATAGCCAAGATCACCACTGTTAGAGTTTTGTTGTCTATTGCTGCAATAAAAGGATGGAATTTGGAACAGTTAGATGTAAATAATGCATTTCTTCATGGTGATCTTCATGAAGAAGTGTGTATGACACTTCCACCTGGCCTTTCTTCTTCTGTTCCCTCTCAGGTATGCAGATTAAAAAAATCCCTCTATGGTCTCAAACAGGCAAGTCGACAGTGGTACTCCAAACTTTCAACTTTTTTAATTGCCCTTGGATACACTCAATCACAGGCTGATCATTCTCTTTATGTTAAATCCACCAAGGATTCTTTCACTGCTATTCTTGTTAATGTAGATGATATTGTGTTGACTGGTAACTCCATCCAGGAAATCCATCATGTTAAACACATTCTTGATGATAAATTCAAAATTAAGGATCTTGGTCAACTAAGGTTCTTCTTGGGGTTTGAGATTGCCAGATCTTCCAAAGGTATTTTCATGAACCAAAGAAAATACACTTTGGAACTCTTGGAAGATACAGGTTTCCTAGATGCCAAGCCATCCTCCATTCCCTTTGATCCCAATTTAAAACTTTCTCCAACTGATGGTGATATCCTACCTGATCCTACATCATTCAGAATGTTGATAGGCAGGTTAATCTATCTCACCAACACCAGGCCTGACATTTCATTTGCAGTACAACACTTGAGCCAATTTGTATCCAAGCCACTTGTTCCTCACTATCAGGCTGCCACAAGGGTTCTCAGATTTCTTAAATCCTCCCCTGCTACAGGTATCTTTCTCTCAGCCTCAAGTTCTTTAAAATTGTATGCATTTGCTGACTCTGATTGCGCTCGATGCCCCTCCACAAGGAAATCTATTATTGGATTTTGTGTTGTTCTTGGTAACTCCTTGCTATGCTGGAAATCCAAGAAGCAGAATACAGTGTCAAGATCTTCAACAGAGGCTGAATACCGTGCCCTTGCCTCTCTCACTTGTGAGCTTCAATGGCTACAATTTCTCTTCAATGATCTCTTGATCAAGTTCTCTCAACCTGCCTCCATCTACTGTGACAGTAAATCTGCTATTTACCTTGCCCATAACCCTGCATTCCATGAACGGAGCAAACACATTGAGCTAGACTGCCATGTGATTCGAGAGAAGATCCAGTCCAAGCTCATTCACTTGCTACCTATCTCCACCAAGGATCAGCTAGCAGATGTCTTCACTAAGCCCTTACACTCTCCTGCATTCTCTTCCATTCTTACCAAGTTGGGACTTTGCAACATCCATAGTCCAACTTGAGGGGGCATATTGAATTATAGACTATATTCCACATTATTTGCTTGTAGATAGATATATATCTTTAGTATATATTTCTGTTAGCTTAGGTGGCAAGTCCCTATTGGTGACTAAGTTTGTATATAATACACCTTTGTAATCCTTTATGGTTCAATGAATGTAACAATATTTTTCTATTATCTCTTCTTCTTCTACCTCTGTGCGTACTTGATGCTTTCTGTTACAGAGTTTTTGTGCATTCTTCATCTTTTATCCATGGGATCCTCCATTATCAACAAAAGTTGTCAAAAAGAAAAATGTTTCCCATCTAGTTCAGTTAGAAAAAAAGTGGCTCTGAGAGAAACTCAACCTCCTTGGTGGCAGGTATATTGGAAATAACAACTGCTGGGTCACTTTTCTGTTACGATGATTCAGTTGCAATTGTGGTGTATTGACCTTGAAGGGCGAATCATGCATAGTCATATGGAGAATTGTAGCCCCAACCACTGTTGATTGCGCCGACCTTTCTGGGGGTAAAGACGATCTATAATGCTTTACAACAAGACTAGAAAGAAGGCGAATGCAAGGCCATGGAAATTAATGTGGTCTTCCTTGTCGTTGTTTACGGTGATTTCCGGTAAACAACCGCTAGTCTTCCAAACTATAAAAAGTATACTTTGGTTACTCGCAGGATCGACTAGATTGATCCTTGGACATAGTCAAAAAGCTTGTCTTTGGTGATAATTTGGTTCATATTCTGTCAGTTATTTGGCTTCGAAATAAGAAATAAACAAACAAAATGTAAAGACTGATAATTGCCTTGTTATACACGTAAATACAACTTAGGCGAAAGATGAAACAAAGATAAACTTGCAAGAAACTTACAGTACAGGAACGTAAATTGCAGAATGTAAATGCTTTGAAGTAAACTTAAATGAAAGATAAAAATGCAAGAATGTAAATGGCTAAAATGTAAAGAAATATAAAAGAAAACTGGAAAGATACTTGAATAAAGATGAATACAAATGTATTTAAATTGGTGGTGTCATACGTACATTTCTCAGCGAACTCGTTCTCTTAACACTTGATACTTGAGTGATTTGTGAGTGATTTGTACAAAATGAACACACTGGATCCTGATATTAAGATCCTTATTTATACTAATTTTGACCCTAACGGTCCTACACTAGCGAAACGCCACGTTGCTCACATGCATACGCTTCGAATCCCTGGGGCGCCATCTGTCCTTGTTCGGTTACACAGACTATTTCGAAATTCAAATCCTCCCGCCTGAATTCTCTTTCGATACGTGGCAACGTGATCAAAACCGAGAATGCTACGAAAACACGCCAAGCTTCAGTACCCTTCGTATTTTGTAAAAACGCTTAAGTCTTAAAGACAATTTACTTCGAACTAGCTTCAATTTCCATTATCTTTACTTCAACTTAAACAACATCCTCGAATCATGGCCATCAGGAGCCATTTTTATTCTCAGAAATGGTCATCAGAAACCATTCTTCTTCGAACTCTAACTCTTCAAAGAATATTCTCTCCAAACGAAATCTCCAGCTAACAGTCGTATGACTAAAGCAATCAAAATCCCACAATGCAAAAACACCCACACAAAGAAAGTTGAAAAAAACCACAAAATGGGAAAAAGAGACATGCGACCTCTTGGTAACTAGTCACTCTAGAGGCTGCGGTGGCTCCGGTCCACATCAACCTCGATCCAAGCCTTCACCTGGAGCAGGGAAAGGGCACCGGTCCTTGGCCGGGTGTTGCACCCCAAAATTTGCCCTCTTTATTTGAGCTATAAGTTATCCAAAACGTTTATTTCGTCGTTCGAAAAGGAAGAAAAATAATAAAAAGTTTTCATGGGTTTAAGAAGATATAGTGTGAAATATGGTTTAAACAGTGGAAATACGAGAAAATTCACAAGTCCGATTTGGAAAGTGATATGAGCTTGGTTCTCGCGTGGCCCCTACTGTTTCGACGTTATCTACAACTTCCGTGTTTGACTCAGAAATCAATTCCATAAGGAAGGTTGTCGAATTTGCAAATTAATCGATGTTTCACAGTGAAAAATGGTGCTGAACCGCAGGTTTTCGGACAGTAAAAAATTCATATCTCCTAATCCGCCAGTCGGATTCGCTTGAAAATTTAACTGGGGATCCGTGCCATCATTACCAAGATTTCATATGTTCGGATCATCGGCCGATTATGCACCAAAAGTGCCCAGCATTTTAAGGAACGTCGCAATCTTTCGGTAAAAAGTGTGTTTTCGAATACGTCGCGACGAGTTTGAAAATTCATAACTTCTTCGATTTTTATCGTATGGAGTCCATTCCGGCGGCATTTTCTCGGAAATTTAGTTATCTTCGATTCTTCGTCACACGTGCTAAGTCAGCCTTCGAGCCGAAGTTTGAGTTTTATCACATTCTTTGAATGGTACTCGCAAAATTCTGCACAGTCGCACCAGATGAACCGATTTTTCTCGTCATTCAAACGCGCATAATTTCCTCACCGTTTGTCGGATTGAGACGATTCTCGCGGTTACGAGTCACAAATTTGGTCATCTTCACAGTGATGTTCGTTTTATTTCCGAATTTCGCACTGATTCACGTTTCCCCAAAAACGAGCAAAAAAAGAGATACGTCGGGGGCATTTTTGACATTTCACCATTTAAACTATATAAACAATTTTCCCTCCTTTTCTTTCATAATTCCACTTTTACCAAAAATCACACAAACAACATTCAATTCTCTCTCCCTTCTCTCTAGAATCAAAATACAAAAAATAAAAAAACTCAAGAACGTGATGATGAAGATGATGAAGATCACCTAACTAAAACTCATTGCCTCGCCGATCGTCACCTTCTCATACTGCCGCTCTATACCGCTTGCCGATTGTCACTCCTTCTCCGTGACGTCAGTCAACGAGGATCCAAGCAACGCTGTCCGTCATCACCGTTCGACGACGCAACGCTGTCTGTCAAGCTTCTCTCGATCGTCGCCGTTCAAGCTTTGTTTTCGCAGCACTTCGTTCGGTTAGTTCTTCTTCAATTCTTGTGTTGACATGCTGAAGTAGATTTAATTATAGTTGTTGATGGAAAGAGTGATGTATAGACCTTATTTGTGCTTTGTGTAGTAGTAAATTGGCGTTACTATCAGTTGAGGTATCTTGAGAATTGGTGGAGTTTTGATAATTTGTATGCGTAAGGCTTGCGTTGTTTTGGTTAGGAAATTTGCGAAAACGATGATGAAATTAATTGGCGGATGGCGTTGTTTAGTTAAAATTGTGTGAATCAATCAAAGCTTATATGAGAATTTGCTGTGCTTGAACCGAATGATGCGATGAACTGTGAAATGCTTCATGTTAAATCAGAAATGATACAGAGTATTAATAAAAAAATATTGTTGGTGTGATAATGCTTGAAGTTGATTCGTGAAGGGAATAGATGGAAATTAAGTGTTGATTGATACATTGATTAGAGAAGAATATTATTGTTGAAATATGCATTCCATGTGTTTGCCTAAATGATTGTATGATTTTATTGTTTTTTGTTGATGACATTTAGTGTTAGAATAAAGCATGCTTGTGGTGCTCATAATCATTTAATCTTGTTGTTTTAAAAGTGTTGGTTTGAAGAAATTCATGAAAGTTTCGGTGGTGATTAAATGCTATCATTCTAAGCTTGTGCGTGAGTATGGTTAATGAATGTTCGGTAACAATATGATTGTGTAGTGTCAATGGAGTTCAAATATACATGCTGAAAATTGTGGTTGTGTTTGATGGATAATTGTTGGAAATGATAATGATAATTGTTGCATTTGTTGTAAGTTCTAGATTGTTGCAAATTAGTGATTGAGATAATTGTGAGATGATGTGATAAGGTGCTGGGAATTGCTTCATGAAGAAATCTGAATTGGAAATGTAGTTTGTCAATAGAGGGAAGCATGGTTTATGTGTGTATTTTTTTTAGTTAAATGTGAAGTTTGATCTTACTTGATGATGTGCATATGCTGGAAATTTTGAGATGCCATTGCTTATACTAGTTCATGGAATAATCACAAACTATTAGTTGAAAAATGCTTGAGGAGGTTGTCACTGTTTGTGTTGCAAAGAATGTTGTTATGAAAGGTCCTATGTGCTAAAGGTGATTCGAAATGCTTGTTAATTGTGATATGGTCTCTTGTTGCTATTCTTGAACTTGAAGCCTTATGCATATTCCGTGGATTCTTAAGTCCTTTGTTTCGTGGAGTTACTTGTTGGATGATTTACAAACTTAAGGTACAATATTAAGGACTTGTTGTTTGTGCCACTTAAAAAAAACATGTCTTATGCCAACATTCCAATTTGTGTTTTGTATGCTCTCTTGTGTCCATCACCATGTATCAATGTCTTGTGCTTATGTGTGTTTTTGTAACTTGTTGGGACTGTTATAGAGATCTTAAAGTGCAGAATTTTGGTTGGCATTGTTTGTGTCACATTTCATTTATTTTGCCTTATGAAAGTGCTTGGAAACTATGGAAATAAAATGTGGATGGGTTCTAATTGTTGATATGAGATATAACATGGTTTGTGAAGTTAATGGGGACTGTTTTTGAACATGAAAATGCAGTTTTTGTTTTGTTTATGTAGTTGTTGGTGCACTTCAATCATTTTGTTGATTCATGGGAATGTAGAAACTAAAAGAATTTGTGATGTATTTGGCTTATGATTGAGTTGTTGATACAAGGTGGACATAGAGTTTATTTGAATGTTGATTGATGCCTCAAGTGCTGGAAATTTTTCTGCTATGCTTAGCTTTGCTTGTTTTTTCCAATTTTCCATAGCGCGTGGTGTGTCGGTTTCATTTCAAAACGTCATAACTTTTGAACCGTGATTAATTTTTGAGCATGTGAATAATGTTTTTCATACGTAATAATATTTTCGGAGCTGATGGTGAGTTTTATTTTTAGTTTCGGCTGACTTTTTTTACCGTTTTCGCTACTGCCCCTGTTCCGAAAGTCGTGCTTCCGAGCCGACTTTGTAATTTCTGATTGCATATTTGACTTCTTTAGCACGTTTTAACCTTGTAATAAAATTTTGGCTTAATTCTGACAATTTTAGTTTTCACTGTTTTTACCCGGTTTTGCCGTTTCGGTGTACCGTTGTGCATGTAAATACTTGTGTTGGCTTCCATAGTTTTAGTGTACATATTTGATTTGCTTTTGAATACTATCTCATGTTTCTTCTTATTCGCTTTTGTTATGTTTTCACTTTCAATTCCGTTATCCATTTCCAGTTCAGCTTATAATGCAATAACGCAATTCCGATTGCGGTGTCTTGTTATCTCTAACGTGTGTGCTAGTATGCAAGGCAACATGGAGGCTCTGGTCGATGCCCGCTCTCGTGTTCCGCTTTATTTGCGGGACACGACATTTATCCTCTCTCTGATTCGCGTTTCTACACGCATCCTTTATCATTATACTTGCTTGTCCGGATTTCTGTTTCCCTTGCAGGTGTATGGTATTCGTTGTGCCCGATGCACACGTTGGCGCGTGATTTACTTTCATCGCGCCGACTCTTGATTGCTTATGCGGATTTTAATCGGAGTGCTGACATGTTTGCTGTTGCTTTTGCTAGCTCGCTCGCGGGATCCTATTTCACTCGCTCTCTTCGCTTTGGTTTACGGATCATCATCCGTTTGGTATTGATTCCGTTTCATTTTACTTTTCTCGCACTTTATCGCTTTCTCGCATCATCCTTTAACATGAGAAGTAGGACCTAGACATGCATCTGGCCAAGCCCTCGAAAGAGGCTCTGTTTTTGTTGGTGTGTTTATATTTGTGCTTTGCGGCAGGGAGTCACGGTGTAATAAGTCCTATATGGCACTCCGTTAAGTCCTCATGGAAGGCACGCGGAAAGGGTTCGTAATCAACCCCCGCCTAGTCTCATCGAGTCTGTTTGGTATGCGCACGCCTCGCGTTGCTTGCTTCCGAACGTGCCAAAGATCTTGTTATCGAGTATGTCAGGTAAAGGGTTCATGCAATCGGACCCCCGCCTTTCTTATAGCTCGCGTCGCTCGACGTTGATGCTCGGTGTACGCACGCACCGTTTTCCTTTATGATCCGTGACGGCTTGGTTGCTGAGAGGGGTCCGCCTTCTTGTCTATGGCCCGATCATTTTCGCGAGGTCTAATGCTTGGTTGACTTGGGTTGAGCTGCTCCCCTTGGCTATGGCGGGACCGCCTTTCTACCACTTGGCCAGTGCCTTTGGTTTGTTTGCTTTACGAGCGGATGCTCGTTTGTGTGCTCATTGTTTGCTTCCCTTTTCCCTCGTAGGTTGATTAGTTTAGTTTAGACTGATACCCTTTGTATGATAACATTAGGTAGCAAGCTTTCCCCCTTAGTTTAGGTTTTCCTCATGCATTCTTTAAAACACAAACCACACTCTTTGATTTTCTTTTCTTAAGAACTTGTTATTTCCGCTCCATTCCCAAGCATAAGTCTCCAAAGGTCGAGCAGCGGAGTGTGAATGTAACTCGTTCACCTAAAAAACACAAAACAAACAGAAATTAGTTAGCCGAGCTACGGTTTCTCTGATTCCTCAAAAAGGATACGTAGGCAGCGGGGTAGGGCCCGTGCGAGCATAACTCTTTCTTTTCCCTACATTCTGCATTCATTTTAGTCCAGATTAGCGTAGATTTGTTACACACCCATAGTTTTAGACACATGCGTGGATACCATCGAGTACGATGGGCGCGAGGGGTGCTAGCACCTTCCCCTCGCGTAACCGACTCCCTTACCCTTTTTCTCTGGTCGTGAGACCGTTGTTTTGTTTTGTGGTTTGCTGGCATTCCCTTCCTTTTCAGGATAAATATGTTAGTGGCGACTCTGTTAATTTTCGCGGTAGCGACAGCTGGCGACTCTGCTGGGGACGTCTTGACCTGTTGCTGGTCCGGACTCAGCGAGTCGATCCTAGCGCTTGTGTGTTTATCATTGGGTGTTTTTATTGCTTTGCATATTTACCTGTCTGCATTGCATTCTATGTGCGCTTTTATTTTTCTGCATCATATTCTGGACTGTCTGGATCTCTGTCTGTTGGGTGGGTGTTTCAAGAGGTAAAAGGCCCAATACCCAGGCTATGTGTGAACCATAGGAACCCTAGGATAGAGTGGGAGCATGGTTTGTCTCGAGGTGTACGTCTCGGGATGGATTATGTGAACACGAGCAGAGTAGTGGTTTCAAACGGAGGTATTATCGTCACCCGCTTACGCGCTGTGATGATGCTTACCTTTGGGCGGACCGTATACTGCGTTTCATGACCTTACCTTGGCCTAGATTTTACCCGTGAGTGGGGCGGGAATCAATGATCATATTAACAGGTACATTGTTGGTGACCGTTGTTCTCGTTCGTGGGTTACCGCTGTTCTTGTTCGTGGGTTACCGCTGTTCTCGTTCGAGGGTTACCGTTGTTCTCGTTCGTGGGTTACCGCTGTTCTCGTTCGTGGGTTACCGTTGTTCTTGTTCGAGTGTACTATTGGTTCCTGTTCATGGGGTACTATGGTTCTTGTTCGAGTGGTAATCTATGTTCTATTCCAGTGTATTGGTGACTTTATGTTCTGGTTCCGATGGTAACTTGTTCCGTTGGTGACTTGTGGTTTGTGTGGTGGTCCGAAGCCATGCCGAACCTTTGAACCTGTGCCGTGTGATCTATTGGTATCCCAGATGTATCCAGTATTGTGGTTCCCACCACCTTGCATCATTGCATATTTACTTTCCAAAAAATGATGTACAAAAATAACTAGCATACACGTTCCTTCCATTTCCAAGGAATCATATCTTTAAGCCTCGTATCGAGCTTTTCCATCTCTTGCTTTCTAAAAAATCAAAACACGAGAATTCCTTGGAAATCGAATGAACATGGCATTGCATTCATATCATGCATCTCATATATTTCATGCATAACAGGTGTTCAGGATCGAGGATTTCTTATTCAGACTTGGTATTCTCACCAGACTCAGAGACTTGATTTTTTCTTATTGTGTGTTCAAAGATTAGTCATGGAATAACTTTGTGGGGTGGCCAAGATGAAAGCTCAGTTCGGTTTCTTTTTGAAGACAGGTCTTATTCTCATTTGCTTCCATGCTTGCTTTATTTGCAACTGGTTAAACTCCGTACTGTATTGATGTTTGCAAGTTCTCTGCTTGATGATGATGGCACTAGGTGTGAGTTCTATTCTGGGGCACCTAGTCGTGATGTTATGATCTTCAAATTCTTTGAAGTTGCTTGGGGCTCCCGCACGAGGGATAAGCAAGACATTGTCTATCTTGAGCATTGCATCATTTGCATTGCTCGAATCCCTAAAGCACTTACAAAGTTCGCGTGACTCCGCCAGAATCTTCTGCTAGATAGTAATCAAGAGTGTTCTACCGAGACGCCTCTCATTCTCAAGGATTTGCTTCACATCCTGAGTCACCTCCTCTTCTTGGAGTTTCCTTGTCTGTAGCCTTCACTTGTCAACCGAGACGGAAAGAGTAAGAGAAACAAGCTGATGAGAATCGTAATGCCTTGTATCTGAGTTACTTCCCCGCTTAATGGAATTTCAGTTGGTTAAGATTCGTCGCTTTGGGTCTTTCTTACCACAGATAGCTCTCTTGGGTTCGATGACAATACTCGGTGTTTTCCATTCTCGGGGCACCTGATTATAATGTCAAGCTTTACAAGGTGTTGAGGTATAAAGAGTCCAGAACTTGCTCGATGCAAAGATGTTTGAGTTTAATCATAATGGTTTCCACTGGTCAATTCCATTTCATCTGCTGCAAGTATAATGTTTGTTCTTCCTCAAGGAAGTAACTCATGAGAATCACTAGCAATCTGTACTTTCAGAGGTTTCCTTCACAACAACTATTTTGTGTTCCAATTAATGACTTTGATAGCCAAGCGTTAGAGGTTATTGTTGTTCGCTGATAGTAATACAAGTTTCCTCCATTCATGATGGTGTTTTCTGTTTCAGCTGCTATATTTAGGGCTCCCGACCGAGGGATAAGCAAGACTCCGTGTTCTTGAGTTTGCATCATTGGCAGCTCAAATCCCTAAAGTATTCACAAAATCCAGTCGATGTATTTGGGGGCTCCCGACCGAGGGATAAGCAAGACGCCTTGTATCTTGAGTTTGTGCATCACTGGCATAACTCAAATCCCTAAAGCTGAGCACTTGCAACTTCTGTATGACTTTGCCGAAATCTTCTTCCAGGAAGTAATTTGAAGTGTTCAACAGGAACATATGCTAGTGCTTTGGTGTGTTTTCCATTATGGGGCACTTGGTTATCTGATTGAAGTTTGTCAGCCATTCAGAGAAAAGGTTCGAGACCTGATTGACACAAAGGCTATCACATTCGCACTTGAGGTCCAGAATTGAAATTCTCCTTTGACGCTACGGATCTTCTGAAGCAATAAGTCCATACGAAGAGGATCTCCTCAACATTAGCAATTCCTAATTCATCACGCATGTTCATGTTTAAGCTTTCTTGTTTTGTTCAATACTGTTTGCATGCAAAACTTGTCTATTTTTGAACTATGATCATAATGCATTGGATATGTTTGTCTTGAAAAAATCCATTCGCTTTTGCTCTTATATGTTTTCTATGCTTGTTGTGATACTCAACTCTTGTTAACAAAGCGTGATAACTCTGAAGGGAGGATGATGAACATAATACCAATAACCTCAAACGGTATGCTTTTGAGTAGAACCCTGTTGATGATGTACAGGCATTGTTTCAAATTCCCAAACACAGGAGATATAAGGGAGTGAAACCCTCGTTAACCCTTCTGAGCCTTCGAAGTAGGAGTTTCTTTTCTATTCATGAAAAAACCCTCACATTTAACCCAGGGGCGGGTAGTATTCAGTTAACATGATCGAGTGTTTGAAATTCATCAGAAGCACACATCTAAGGACATAAAAATGGTTGTCTTTCAAAAGGTTGAGGAAGGTCAAATCCACAACGGTTATCCCTCACCTCAGGAGGTTGAGACATCAAAATTATCCCTCACCTCTAGAGGTTGAGACCAACATCAAAGTCGCGGTGGTTATCCCTCACATCATGAGGTTAAACGATGAGGATACCACAATGGTAATTCTTCATCTACCAAGAATTCAGGCAGTCACAATCACTTCAAACAAAGCAGAGGTAGTGCGGGATCACACGACTTGTCAAAAAAAAAAAGAAAGAAAAAAAAGGAAAAAGAGAAAGAAAAAAAAGAGAAAAAGAAAAAAGAGAAAGAAAAAAAAAGAAAGGAAAAAAAGAGAAAGAAAAAAAAGAAAAGAAAAAGAGAAAGAAAAAAAAAGAAAAAAAAGGAAATGATAATGAAATTGTTAATCAAGGACAAAGTCGTGTGATGTTAAATCAGGGGATCAAGAAAGCTAAAGTGACGGCCGTGTCCAGAAGACCTCATTGACTCCTCAATCATTTCCAAACTTCTCTTGAAAGATGAATGCTCGCATCGAGTTAACTGGATTTAGGATTGGAGAACATCATGAAGGGGGTGGGCACCAAATAATTTGAGCCTAAAATCCTTTTTTCTCAAACCGTGAACCTGACCACGTTATAACCCTTGAAAGTCCTAATTGAAGCAGGGTTAATTCGAAAGCAAACTATACACGAGAATACGGTAAGCTGACTCCTAGGAGATCCGCTAAACGCTTGAGTTGGTATCACACCATCTTTCTTTTACAAAACTCGATGTTACGACATCCTTTCAATAAGTTTCTTTAAACTTCAGGACGAACATACTCTTTGCATTAGAATTATATTTCTCATAATAAACATTCTTTGCATATGAACGAGTGCTTAACATCAGGAAAGTTTCCACAATGAACTTCAGATGAAAAGTTTATCCCTCCCAAAGGGCAAGTTGTCTTCAGAACTCCGTTGAGTTGAAACAAGAATATCTCGAAGTTTGATCACCTTCAGGGGCACAAAAGCATTTGATTACTCTATCAAGTAAGTTTTCAATCAATCTGAGACAATCAGGTCAAGATTCGAAGAATCTCTCAAAGTGCTAAGCAATCAGGGGCATTCACCCAAGCACAATCGAAGCTACCTCCAATACAGGCCAGGCAAGGGCATGGTGCCAAAATTCTTGATACTGGGGCAAGTCAGTTTGATATGAGCAGATATCAGAAAGTCCTTACGAGACGAATCTCTTCAAAGTCCTTACAGGCTGGGGCAAGACACTATGCATTGGAATTTTATCCTCATCAAGAGGTGTTCAGTTTAAAGTTCAGGTGTGAGCTAAACAACTTATGAACTTGAGAACTATCAGGGTCGTCATCCTCAATGATCAGAGGCTGAAAGTCCAATCTTTGGTGGCATCTCTTTGCATTTCAGTGCAATTTTCAAATCTCTTCCAGAGGTTGCAACCGTTGGTTATCGGTATCCCTCAACTAGAGTCATGTCATGTGGACATCAAAGTCCTTTGCTTTCCGACCCTCGAGTCGTGAGTTTCCAACCCTCGTGTTGTGAGTCCTTTGCTTTCCGACCCTCGAGTCGTTAGTTTCCAACCCTCGTGTTGTGATTCCTTTGCTTTCCGACCCTCGAGTCGTTAGTTTCCAACCCTCGTGTTGTGATTCCTTTGCTTTCCGACCCTCGAGTCGTGAGTTTACCTCCTTTCCGACCCTCATGTCGTGAGTTTATTTCCTTTCCGACCCTCGTGTCGTGAGTTTGATTCCTTTCCGACCCTCGCGTCGTGAGTTTATCTCCTTTCCGACCCTCGTGTCGTGAGTTCATCTCCTTTCCGACCCTCGCGTCGTGAGTTTATCTCCTTTCCGACCCTCGTGTCGTGAGTTCATCTCCTTTCCGACCCTCGTGTCGTGAGTTTATTCCTTTCCGACCCTCGAGTCGTGAGTTTACCTCCTTTCCGACCCTCGAGTCGTGAGTTTATCTTCTTTCCGACCCTCGTGTCGTGAGTTTGATTCCTTTCCGACCCTCGAGTCGTGAGTTTACCTCCTTTCCGACCCTCGAGTCGTGAGTTTATCTTCTTTCCGACCCTCGTGTCATGAGTTTGAGTCCTTTCTGACCCTCGTGTTGTGAGTTTATCTCCTTTCCGACCCTCGTGTCGTGAGTTTGATTCCTTTCCGACCCTCGAGTCGTGAGTTTATCTCCTTTCCGACCCTCGTGTCGTGAGTTTGATTCCTTTCCGACCCTCGAGTCGTGAGTTTATCTCCTTTCCGACCCTCGTGTCGTGAGTTTATCTCATTTCTGATCCTCGAGTCGTGAGTTTATCTCCTTTCCGACCATCGTGTCGTGAGTTTATCTCATTTTCGACCCTCGTGTCGTGAGTTTATCTCCTTTCCGACCCTCGAGTCGTGAGTTTCCAACCCTCGTGTCGTGGATTTCCAACAATTGCGGATAGTTGTCATATACACCCCAATGTGGCTGTAAGCCCATTACTTGTCGGCATCTTTACAATCAATACGAATATGCAGAACGCTATGAAAGCCAATGCCTGTTTGGTCCCTTTGAAGTCAACACTTTCTTGACCCCTTAAGCCCACTTCCTGGTGGCATTCTCTTGGAGAACCAATGCCTATTTGATTACTCTGGCCGATACTTGTTTGGTGTTCTAATCACTGCTTGCTTGTCAACTCGTGAATCCATTGCTTGTTAGGAAAGTTTCAAGCCCAGATGTCTGTGGGTGAGCATCACTATCCTCTGTCATGTGAGGAAACCCCTTGAAGACTTCATGCTATGTTCTGGGGCATTTTCATCTGTTTATCTCGTAGGTACATCCTTTCGAGTACACCATGTCAGCACAATGGCAGATCTAGCCAAGTGAGAGATTCTCACTCCCCAGCCGAGTGCTTCCTAATGAGAGATTCTCACTCCCCAGCTGAGTACATTCAGATGAGACTTTCTTTGTTCCAAGATTCTCATATCCTCAGTAAAGCACATTTCAATGCAATCTTCGTGCTTCAGAAGCCTTGTTCCCAGGTGGAATGTCTTCTCCCCAGTAGAATCATGATTGAATGGTATCTGATTCCCCAACAATCTCTTAATGAGGTCTTTTACCCGAATTCCTCGTTCTCCCCAGTAGAGCGTTTCTCTCCCAAACAGATTGACCTGTTTTCCCCAGGAGAGTCATCTTATTCCCCCAGTGGAGTTGTCTTAACAAAAGGTTCTTATGTCGAGTTCCTTATCCCCAGCGGATCTCTCATAGCCCCAGCAGCTCGCTTTGCAGAAGTATTCATCTTCCCCACTGGGTTTTCTTTCCTCAGCAAAGATCCACATGCATCCTCAGCAGAATCTGTTCTCATCTAGGACTTCCCCAGCGGTATGCGTCCTATACAAGCAAGTGGTTACTCCCCATCAGAGTTATCTCCATGACTTGCTCTTATCTCCACATTCCTAGAATGTCGAGAATTTGCTTCTCCAGTGAAGTTGCCAGGATATTCCCTAAGCAGATAATTGGGATGTTCTAATCCCCAAGCAGGATTTATTCCCCAAACAGAGCTCGCATCTAGATTTGATCATCTCCAATAGATTTTTGATCCATCTTTGTCAGCTCGCAATGGTGACCCTTGGTCACTCATCTTGTCCTCCCCGCAGAGTTCCATATTCTCTCCAGGACTGCTTCAGCAATTCAGTGCTCCTCCGATGTCTCCCTAAGCAACGTTCGAATCATGCATCATTTGCATTGCATTCTCAAAAGCGTATAGCTTCTTCCTTCTCGGAAACGTTATTCCATACACATTCATACATGCATCATGCATAAATCATATCATATCTGTTTCTTTCTGCAGGAAAGTTTATCCAGGTTCAAATGCTCCCCTAGAGAGCAATGTTCGCCTAGTCATTACGGGCGTTATCCTGATATTGATATCAGAAGAGGATTGTCAATTCATCCATTGAAGACATTCCATTCCAGGCGCACACAGTTCGGAAGAAACATCTGTTCCTATCCTAATATTCAGATTCAGATTAGTTGAAGGAACCGCCTCCGGATCTCTGTCGATCTTTCGAAGGAGCAAGCCACTGATATCATCAGATCAGATGGAGATGTCTACCTGATTGACTTTGTCTTTCAGATGAAGATTGTCCTACTTATTTTCTGGCATCATGTCCAGATCAGTTTAAAGGCATTCTTTCCCCGGCGTACACAGTTCGGAAGAGATATCTGTTCCTATCCTAATGCCCAGATTAGTTGAAGGAATCGCCTCCGGATCTTCCAAGATCTTCCTAAGGAGCTAGCCCACTGATGCCTCAGATCAGTCGGAGATATCTCCTGATGATTTAATTCATCAGAAGAGGATTGTCTATTATTCCTGATATCGCCAGGTCAGTTGAAGACACTCCTATTCCCGATGTCCCCAGATCGGTTGAGGATATTTGTTCTTATCCTGAAATTCAGTTCAGTTGAAAGAACCGCCTCCGGATCTCTAAGATTTTCCGAAGGAGCAAGCCCTCTGATGCCTCAGATCAGTCGAAAATATCCATTCCCTGACGATTTAGTTCGTTCAGAAGAAGATATGTCTGCTCAGTCCTGATGTCCCCAGATCAGTTGAAGACAATCTTGATTCCCGATGCCCCCAGATCGGTTGAGGAGGTCCATTTTCTTCCTGATGCCCCCAGATCAGTAGAAGGCACAATCCTGATGTTTCCGATCAGTTGAGGACTTCCACCCACCTGACGATTTATGTTCGTCGGAAGAAGACTTGCTTGCTCAGTCCTGATGTCCCCAGATCAGTTGAAAGCATTCTTTAAAATTTCCCGATGCCCCCAGATCGGTTGAGGATATCCATTTCCTTCCTGATGCCCCCAGATCAGTAGAAGGACACAATCCTGATGGTTCCGATCAGTTGAGGATGTCCACCCACCTGACGATTTATTTTCGCCAGAAGAAGACATGTCTGCTCAGTCCTGATGTCCCCAGATTAGTAGAAGACATTCTTATTTCCGATATTCAGATCGGCCAAAGACGTCTGTTTCGCTGTGATATCTAGATCAACCGAAGACGTCGACCTTCTCTTGGTGCCCAGACCAATTGAAGTTTTTTCCCTCAGCAATGGGGTTGCCTGGTCTTTATTGTTGCAAGTAGGATCAGTTAATTATCAAGAGCGCAAATTTTCGAGTTCATTCTAGTATTCAATCTCCTTTACCTTAACGGTTCGAAACTTTCGTTTCTCGCTCGTCAGGTTCAAGAAGTTTGAATAGGGGCAGCTGTTGCACCCCAAAATTTGCCCTCTTTATTTGAGCTATAAGTTATCCAAAACGTTTATTTCGTCGTTCGAAAAGGAAGAAAAATAATAAAAAGTTTTCATGGGTTTAAGAAGATATAGTGTGAAATATGGTTTAAACAGTGGAAATACGAGAAAATTCACAAGTCCGATTTGGAAAGTGATATGAGCTTGGTTCTCGCGTGGCCCCTACTGTTTCGACGTTATCTACAACTTCCGTGTTTGACTCAGAAATCAATTCCATAAGGAAGGTTGTCGAATTTGCAAATTAATCGATGTTTCACAGTGAAAAATGGTGCTGAACCGCAGGTTTTCGGACAGTAAAAAATTCATATCTCCTAATCCGCCAGTCGGATTCGCTTGAAAATTTAACTGGGGATCCGTGCCATCATTACCAAGATTTCATATGTTCGGATCATCGGCCGATTATGCACCAAAAGTGCCCAGCATTTTAAGGAACGTCGCAATCTTTCGGTAAAAAGTGTGTTTTCGAATACGTCGCGACGAGTTTGAAAATTCATAACTTCTTCGATTTTTATCGTATGGAGTCCATTCCGGCGGCATTTTCTCGGAAATTTAGTTATCTTCGATTCTTCGTCACACGTGCTAAGTCAGCCTTCGAGCCGAAGTTTGAGTTTTATCACATTCTTTGAATGGTACTCGCAAAATTCTGCACAGTCGCACCAGATGAACCGATTTTTCTCGTCATTCAAACGCGCATAATTTCCTCACCGTTTGTCGGATTGAGACGATTCTCGCGGTTACGAGTCACAAATTTGGTCATCTTCACAGTGATGTTCGTTTTATTTCCGAATTTCGCACTGATTCACGTTTCCCCAAAAACGAGCAAAAAAAGAGATACGTCGGGGGCATTTTTGACATTTCACCATTTAAACTATATAAACAATTTTCCCTCCTTTTCTTTCATAATTCCACTTTTACCAAAAATCACACAAACAACATTCAATTCTCTCTCCCTTCTCTCTAGAATCAAAATACAAAAAATAAAAAAACTCAAGAACGTGATGATGAAGATGATGAAGATCACCTAACTAAAACTCATTGCCTCGCCGATCGTCACCTTCTCATACTGCCGCTCTATACCGCTTGCCGATTGTCACTCCTTCTCCGTGACGTCAGTCAACGAGGATCCAAGCAACGCTGTCCGTCATCACCGTTCGACGACGCAACGCTGTCTGTCAAGCTTCTCTCGATCGTCGCCGTTCAAGCTTTGTTTTCGCAGCACTTCGTTCGGTTAGTTCTTCTTCAATTCTTGTGTTGACATGCTGAAGTAGATTTAATTATAGTTGTTGATGGAAAGAGTGATGTATAGACCTTATTTGTGCTTTGTGTAGTAGTAAATTGGCGTTACTATCAGTTGAGGTATCTTGAGAATTGGTGGAGTTTTGATAATTTGTATGCGTAAGGCTTGCGTTGTTTTGGTTAGGAAATTTGCGAAAACGATGATGAAATTAATTGGCGGATGGCGTTGTTTAGTTAAAATTGTGTGAATCAATCAAAGCTTATATGAGAATTTGCTGTGCTTGAACCGAATGATGCGATGAACTGTGAAATGCTTCATGTTAAATCAGAAATGATACAGAGTATTAATAAAAAAATATTGTTGGTGTGATAATGCTTGAAGTTGATTCGTGAAGGGAATAGATGGAAATTAAGTGTTGATTGATACATTGATTAGAGAAGAATATTATTGTTGAAATATGCATTCCATGTGTTTGCCTAAATGATTGTATGATTTTATTGTTTTTTGTTGATGACATTTAGTGTTAGAATAAAGCATGCTTGTGGTGCTCATAATCATTTAATCTTGTTGTTTTAAAAGTGTTGGTTTGAAGAAATTCATGAAAGTTTCGGTGGTGATTAAATGCTATCATTCTAAGCTTGTGCGTGAGTATGGTTAATGAATGTTCGGTAACAATATGATTGTGTAGTGTCAATGGAGTTCAAATATACATGCTGAAAATTGTGGTTGTGTTTGATGGATAATTGTTGGAAATGATAATGATAATTGTTGCATTTGTTGTAAGTTCTAGATTGTTGCAAATTAGTGATTGAGATAATTGTGAGATGATGTGATAAGGTGCTGGGAATTGCTTCATGAAGAAATCTGAATTGGAAATGTAGTTTGTCAATAGAGGGAAGCATGGTTTATGTGTGTATTTTTTTTAGTTAAATGTGAAGTTTGATCTTACTTGATGATGTGCATATGCTGGAAATTTTGAGATGCCATTGCTTATACTAGTTCATGGAATAATCACAAACTATTAGTTGAAAAATGCTTGAGGAGGTTGTCACTGTTTGTGTTGCAAAGAATGTTGTTATGAAAGGTCCTATGTGCTAAAGGTGATTCGAAATGCTTGTTAATTGTGATATGGTCTCTTGTTGCTATTCTTGAACTTGAAGCCTTATGCATATTCCGTGGATTCTTAAGTCCTTTGTTTCGTGGAGTTACTTGTTGGATGATTTACAAACTTAAGGTACAATATTAAGGACTTGTTGTTTGTGCCACTTAAAAAAAACATGTCTTATGCCAACATTCCAATTTGTGTTTTGTATGCTCTCTTGTGTCCATCACCATGTATCAATGTCTTGTGCTTATGTGTGTTTTTGTAACTTGTTGGGACTGTTATAGAGATCTTAAAGTGCAGAATTTTGGTTGGCATTGTTTGTGTCACATTTCATTTATTTTGCCTTATGAAAGTGCTTGGAAACTATGGAAATAAAATGTGGATGGGTTCTAATTGTTGATATGAGATATAACATGGTTTGTGAAGTTAATGGGGACTGTTTTTGAACATGAAAATGCAGTTTTTGTTTTGTTTATGTAGTTGTTGGTGCACTTCAATCATTTTGTTGATTCATGGGAATGTAGAAACTAAAAGAATTTGTGATGTATTTGGCTTATGATTGAGTTGTTGATACAAGGTGGACATAGAGTTTATTTGAATGTTGATTGATGCCTCAAGTGCTGGAAATTTTTCTGCTATGCTTAGCTTTGCTTGTTTTTTCCAATTTTCCATAGCGCGTGGTGTGTCGGTTTCATTTCAAAACGTCATAACTTTTGAACCGTGATTAATTTTTGAGCATGTGAATAATGTTTTTCATACGTAATAATATTTTCGGAGCTGATGGTGAGTTTTATTTTTAGTTTCGGCTGACTTTTTTTACCGTTTTCGCTACTGCCCCTGTTCCGAAAGTCGTGCTTCCGAGCCGACTTTGTAATTTCTGATTGCATATTTGACTTCTTTAGCACGTTTTAACCTTGTAATAAAATTTTGGCTTAATTCTGACAATTTTAGTTTTCACTGTTTTTACCCGGTTTTGCCGTTTCGGTGTACCGTTGTGCATGTAAATACTTGTGTTGGCTTCCATAGTTTTAGTGTACATATTTGATTTGCTTTTGAATACTATCTCATGTTTCTTCTTATTCGCTTTTGTTATGTTTTCACTTTCAATTCCGTTATCCATTTCCGGTTCAGCTTATAATGCAATAACGCAATTCCGATTGCGGTGTCTTGTTATCTCTAACGTGTGTGCTAGTATGCAAGGCAACATGGAGGCTCTGGTCGATGCCCGCTCTCGTGTTCCGCTTTATTTGCGGGACACGACATTTATCCTCTCTCTGATTCGCGTTTCTACACGCATCCTTTATCATTATACTTGCTTGTCCGGATTTCTGTTTCCCTTGCAGGTGTATGGTATTCGTTGTGCCCGATGCACACGTTGGCGCGTGATTTACTTTCATCGCGTCGACTCTTGATTGCTTATGCGGATTTTAATCGGAGTGCTGACATGTTTGCTGTTGCTTTTGCTAGCTCGCTCGCGGGATCCTATTTCACTCGCTCTCTTCGCTTTGGTTTACGGATCATCATCCGTTTGGTATTGATTCCGTTTCATTTTACTTTTCTCGCACTTTATCGCTTTCTCGCATCATCCTTTAACATGAGAAGTAGGACCTAGACATGCATCTGGCCAAGCCCTCGAAAGAGGCTCTGTTTTTGTTGGTGTGTTTATATTTGTGCTTTGCGGCAGGGAGTCACGGTGTAATAAGTCCTATATGGCACTCCGTTAAGTCCTCATGGAAGGCACGCGGAAAGGGTTCGTAATCAACCCCCGCCTAGTCTCATCGAGTCTGTTTGGTATGCGCACGCCTCGCGTTGCTTGCTTCCGAACGTGCCAAAGATCTTGTTATCGAGTATGTCAGGTAAAGGGTTCATGCAATCGGACCCCCGCCTTTCTTATAGCTCGCGTCGCTCGACGTTGATGCTCGGTGTACGCACGCACCGTTTTCCTTTATGATCCGTGACGGCTTGGTTGCTGAGAGGGGTCCGCCTTCTTGTCTATGGCCCGATCATTTTCGCGAGGTCTAATGCTTGGTTGACTTGGGTTGAGCTGCTCCCCTTGGCTATGGCGGGACCGCCTTTCTACCACTTGGCCAGTGCCTTTGGTTTGTTTGCTTTACGAGCGGATGCTCGTTTGTGTGCTCATTGTTTGCTTCCCTTTTCCCTCGTAGGTTGATTAGTTTAGTTTAGACTGATACCCTTTGTATGATAACATTAGGTAGCAAGCTTTCCCCCTTAGTTTAGGTTTTCCTCATGCATTCTTTAAAACACAAACCACACTCTTTGATTTTCTTTTCTTAAGAACTTGTTATTTCCGCTCCATTCCCAAGCATAAGTCTCCAAAGGTCGAGCAGCGGAGTGTGAATGTAACTCGTTCACCTAAAAAACACAAAACAAACAGAAATTAGTTAGCCGAGCTACGGTTTCTCTGATTCCTCAAAAAGGATACGTAGGCAGCGGGGTAGGGCCCGTGCGAGCATAACTCTTTCTTTTCCCTACATTCTGCATTCATTTTAGTCCAGATTAGCGTAGATTTGTTACACACCCATAGTTTTAGACACATGCGTGGATACCATCGAGTACGATGGGCGCGAGGGGTGCTAGCACCTTCCCCTCGCGTAACCGACTCCCTTACCCTTTTTCTCTGGTCGTGAGACCGTTGTTTTGTTTTGTGGTTTGCTGGCATTCCCTTCCTTTTCAGGATAAATATGTTAGTGGCGACTCTGTTAATTTTCGCGGTAGCGACACCGGGCACGGTCCTCAGAAACATCCAATAAACTTCGTAAAGTAAAATTATCTCCCGGACAACATACTTAGATCTTACACAAATACTTCAGGTAACAACGGTATCCAAATATCAAATTCAAGTATACATGTTTTTAAATGCATGGTGTTGTATTTACAAACGCCCAGAAAATACTAGACATAAACATTTTTAAAAAAAACTACACTCTCGTTTGGCTAGTCTTTGAGTAATATGATATTCCCATCTTCTAACACCTGGTTCGTACATACAGACTCACTCTCTTTAAATACGCAAGAGAGGATAAAAATGATTTACTTGTTGGAAAACATTCTCAAAAAGAATCTAGAACGGAAACAAGAATGACATTTATTGCTTTATCCGGCTCATGAGTCAAAGTGTGATTCTCAAGGCGAGATTTTGAAGACTTTCTTGAGTTGTAGCTAGAGATGCCTCGAGGTCTTCCACCTCAAGAATGGTATGGCACCTGTTGTTTTACGATTTTGAAAAATTGTTAGGATGAGTCGCGGAACAGTTCGCTCTCTTTAAGACGTTTCACGGTACTCTCTAAAATTATGCAAAACTAATCTTAGTATTTGGTATAAAGAATAGTAGTAATAATTTCTCATACAAGGAGAAATTTAAATAATTCTTCAAAAAGAATTCAATAATGGTCGATCACTCAAAATAATTTCTCAAACAAGAGAAATACAAAAAATTATACTTGATCACTTCTCAACTCAAGCAAGGAGAAATTAACATAATTTTCTAAAGAGATTTCAAGAAAGTACTTGAAAAATTCAACGAGTAGAAAGAAAGGGAGGAGAAGTTGGCATTTCGACAACTTGAAAAACACAGAGTTGTAAGAGTGAGGAAGAAAAAACCCAGCAAAAGGAATTTTTTTTGTGTTTTGAAATGAAACAAGAAATTTCCTTATTTCCTTATATAATAAAGTGAATTAGCTAAGATATCTCATTTAAGCAATGTAAGACTAAGGAATTTTTTCAACTAACACATAATATGGGACTTGATTTAAAGAACTTTTTCAAATTCATCTCCCTATATCCTTATAATCTGAATCACTATATCCTTCTAATAATACAGTAGGAAATCTTTGATAATGTAAACTGAGATTCATGATCCTTTTAAAGTACCGCATGACTCGCTAAATAGTTTATCAATGCTTATTACTCAATCTACTAGTAAACATACACAACAATCTTATGACATATGCAATGACGGGTCTAGTACAATCAGAGGCATACCTAAGACTACCAATAATTCTCACATATTGAGTTTTTCTGACACTTTCATTAGTGTTCTTAAACAGTTTCACACTTAGATCGTATGGCGTGCACGCAGATTTCCAGTCAAAATAATTATATTTCTGTAAGATCTTTTCCACATAATGAAATTGATCCAAAGAAATTCCTTTTTCGGATCTAGTGATTTTGATTTCAAAATTCACACTCACTTCATATAGTTTGCTTTAGAATTATACTCTCTCCGTCTCATAAAAAGTCTCATTTATTTTTTTGTCTCAAAATAATTGTCTGTTTTTTATACCAATGTAACATTTATTATTATTTTTCTACTACTATACTTTTATTTATTATCTTTCATTACAATTAATAAAACTATTCTAATAAATAATATTAATTTTATCACTAAAATTAATAAATTCAATATTTTTTAAAAAAACTCTGCATTACTTACGTAAGACAATTTTTTGTGATATGAATAATATGAATGGAGTATATAGAAGATATATAGATATGAAACTCGGATTTTAAAGATATGTATTTAAATATTAAAAATGGATATTAACATACTAAGTGAAGCTATGTAGTAATAATAATAATAATAATAATAATAATAATAATAATAATAATAATAATAATAATAATAATAATAATAATAATCTTCAAAAGTAAGTTATCAACACTTATTCTACATCTTGACTATTAATTCTTTTTAATCTAATGGTTAAAAATAATACGTAATTAAATATGGAGAGAGAAAATATTACTTATTATTTTTAACTATTAGATTGGAAAAAAAATTAATGGTTTAAGATGTGAAATAAGTGTAAATAATTTACTCTTTGGAACAAGAATATTTCTCCTTAAGCTTCAAATATGAGAACTAGTTAAAACATAGGCTAAATTACAGTTTTGGTCCTTTATTTTAATATTTTCACGATTTTAGTTCCCTTATTTTGTTCTTAAACACTTTTGGTCTCTCATCTCCATTTTAGCTTAAAAACACTTATGTTTTTAAAATGTGATACATAAGCGTTTTTTTTGCAAGCTAAAGTGGGATGAAGGACCAAATATATTTAAAAACAAAATAAAAGATCTAAAATTGTGAAAACACAAAAATAAGTAGACCAAAATTATAATTTAGCCTAAAACATATTTCCATAGTCAACCACTCTATTTTATTACTGTTACACATAATAAGGCGACTAGTAACATTCTAATATGAATTACAAAATCAAAATGTATCTCCAAAGCAAATTTTAGTTACAAATAAATTTAATTGATACAAACAAATTCAAAGTAACACCCAAGATTACAAATGATACAATCCAATCCAGAATCCATTGAAACAAATTTCCAAGTGATCACATAAACTATGAATTAATATCTCAGGTCAACTAGTTTCTCTTCCATCCCTTTTATCCCTCCACCGTAAACGGAACATCATAAACCTTCTCCATATTAGGGTAAAACATTCCAAAATTTCTCTCCGAGGTAGGCCCCACCTTTCCATTCTCATTAAAAAGTGCAAACAAATAAACGGTCAGATTTGCATTGGGTCTCAAGGGGGTCCCACCGTTAGTGAGAATCTTTTTAACAAGGTTACCGTTGTACGCAGCAGCGTTCTCTGGGGACGCACCCACCTCATCACTATCTCCTTTCGAAGGCCACCCTGTCTCACTCACAACGATCCTAACGTCGTCGTATTTAAGACCCGAAAGCGCCGCAAAAACGGCGTCGATTTGAGCATCAAAGATGTTAAAATACTTTAACCCGTTACCCGGATCCATGTTACCCGGGTTCTCACGAAACAGAGCGTAGTCTAGAGAAATGACGTCAGCGTTTGACTCGTAAGCGAAAAACGGATACACGTTTACCATTAAATACGACGACGTTTCGCGGATGAAATCAAGCATGGGTTTAATAACCGGTTCGATTAGTTCCGGTTTAAATGAACCGGTTGAAGATGGATATGAGGATCCGAGAGCAGAGAGTGCGATTGGGGAAGAAACTTTGATGGTGTTATGGAGGTTGTTCTTGATAAGAGCTTTGTGAATGTTTCTCATGGCGGGGATAAGGTATTTGGTGGTGTTATGTGGGTCGACGAAGACTTCATTGCCAACTGCGATGGCTTCGATGAGTGTGTGGGGTTGGTAAGCGACGACGTTTCTGTTGAGCCATGAGATTGCGTAGGAGAGTCTCTTGGCTGTATAGAAGAGCTGTTCGTTGGGGAGGTTGACGGTTACTTTGATTCCGGAGCCGGATAGTGCTCGGAGAACGGCACGGTCGGTGTCGAAGAGTTTGACGCGGTTGATTCCTTGTGATTTGAGGAGTTTGACGACTTTGAAGGCTGAGGGGAGGTTGTTGGCTATGCGACCATAGTTAACACCAATGTAGTTACCTTCTGTAAGTGCAAGTAGTGCTGTGAGTGAGAAGATGGAGAGAATGAGTAGACGATGCATGGTTAGAAGGATATGAAAGAATGAGAGTGAGTGTGTGTGAGAGTAGAAGAGAGTTGTATGGTTTTATATGCATGAAGCATGATGATGAAGATGATGTTGGGAAGGGAAAGGGACCCAGTGAATGATGATAACACGTTGCTCAAAGAAACACGACCGTTTTTATGTTTGTACTGGTTGCCGGTGCGATAGATTCGATGAAATGTAGTCTACACTTCGACTTCAGTGTAGGACTGTGGGGTGTTTCTTTTATTGGATTCGATTTAGTCCACGTGTTTTCTGCAGCGGTTTGGTCAAAAAACATGTGAGATTAGAGTGACTATATGACAAATAAACGTTCATTTTGTTGAAAATAGAGAAGGAGTTAATTGGATTTATTGACGTTTACTGGATGTTTTACTCCCAAAACTACTTTATCTTTATATAATTCGAACGTTGGATTTTGTTTCATTGCTGCTAAAGTTTGAGTTGGCAAATTGTAGTTGTTTGAATTATTAATTGAATAGTTTTCCAATAAATACTTGAGAGTTTGTGGAAGTTAATCGGTAATTGATCAAGTGTTCCATAAATTCTTACTATATTTTGTAAGGGGAAAATTTAAAATTTATTTCTAAAGTTTACTTTATCAACATATACTTCACAATTTATTTGTGCAACCATTGTCATGTTTTTCACTCACATCTGATTCAAATATGTACACCAATCCTCCAACACAAAATTTAATATTTTTTTAAATTCAATTAAAATTTTTTTTTTGATAATTAATGAAAGTGATTTTGATAAAAATATATACACTTTGATGAGAAATGTACATTTTATTTTTATATAATGTATCTGCGATGAGTACACAGTATGGATCAGAATTGATTACACATCTTCTAAATTTGACTCTTTGGGATAACTATTGAGGTGAAACATCATATTATGTTGGGAATGACTTTAGTCCAATGATTACTTCAGTTATTCCTTAAGGGTGTCTTATTCCACTCAATTAGTATATGGCTTACTACTTCCTCCCATAAGAGGGGCTGGGTCGGGTTAGATCACATGCTCGCCATGTGATCTTGTCATCCACTACCGAGGAATTCACCATGTCACTTAAATGATGGAGAGTTAGTTGATCGGGCCCTTTAGGACTTTATCGATGATATCTCAATCCCCAATTATTCAAACACAAGGGCAATGACGTCTACTCTTATAGGGTGGCGTAAGGACAGTCCTACTTGTACTTGTTCTCTACCATTACCACCATGACAATTGGAGACAAAACAACTGGATTTGTGTTTCCTATTCTACCCTTCAACGGATTTATTTCTTCAGCTATAAAAAGAAGACTTGGAAGAATTTGAAATTAACTAATCAGTTCTAAAAACTACACCAAAACGTTGCACAAATTTTGTTGAGATATTCTTTGTATAGTTTTGTATTTTTAGCAAGGAACTTTTGTTCATATTTTTCTTTCAACACTTATGTGTTGTTGTACTTAAATATTGTGTAATATGCTTATTAGAAGCATCTCTGTAATACACATTTTTGTAATCAACGGTTATTAATAGGTTCCTTGAGAGACTATGTTTAGTCAGGATTCTCAAGAAGGCTTTGGTTGCGATTATAGTGGTTTGGCAATAAGGATCGGATGAACTTGTTAGGATTTTCAACAAGGTTTATCGGACGCGGTGTGGTTGTCTACAGCTTGACATTAAGGATTAGTTGAACTTGTTAGGGTTGTTAACAAGGTTGATCAGACTTAGTGTGGTTGTATTTGTCTTGACATTAAGGATCAACAAACTTGTTAGACTTGCCAACAAGGTTGATCAGACTTATTGTAGTTGTCTGTAATCAGTTGATTATATTGGATTAAGTCCTTGTTGATAAGGCAAAATCACCTTGGTGGGTGGACTAGAGTAACTTCGTCAATAGTGAACCAGGATAAAGATGATTGTGTTCATTTATTTTTAGTCACTTGTTAGCTTTGTGTTTGAGTTGCGGAAAGGTTATATTTGGTGAAACCCAATTCAAATCTCCCTTCTTGTGTTTCTCGCACCTTCAAAATGGGACAATTTTTAAAGTTGAGGTTGAATGAGTTTTGGAGGGAAAAGAGGTTGAGGTGGCTAGAGATCATTGAATATTTTCCCTTGGATGGTGATCCAACGCCAAGAGCTTACCAAGGGTTAGGATTGAGTTTTGAGAATTAGTTAGAAAATGTGTTTCTTTGAGTGTGAAATTGAGTAGAGATTCATGTTTGTATTCAACTGAATTTAGTGAAAAAAATGAAGTGGAAGTGTGTTAGTTTGAGTTTCAAAAGTTAGTTAGTTTGAATGGTTTTGGAGGGAAGTAACTTTTAGGGGTAGTTTGGTCATTATGATGGGATAGGTGGTTTAAGGTTTTTTTAGAGGTAGTTAGGTTGTTACATGGTTACAAGTTGGTTGAAAGTTTGTTAAGGAAGTTAAGTTGGTTAGAGAATGATTAAGGGTTAGTTTGTACCGAACTTTAGGTAGTTAGAAATGAGGTTGAAGGTTGGGAGCGTGGTGGTTTAGAAAGTTTAACATTTAAGTGTGGATAGTAGTTAAAGTGAAATTATATAAAATGAGTGGCTTTCTTGAATTATTCCCCTTGTACTTTAAACTGTTTCAAACTTGAATATTCATGATGCATTGTATGCTGCTTGACGTATGTTGACAATCATGTTGCAAAACTATGTTGGATGTCCTTGCTTGAATGGCATGATGGCACCTTGTATCCTGTTTTTGGTTTGCACATGGTATGAGTAGCGCTATCTCAAAAAATTTGGAGGCCCTGATCTAATTTTAAAAATGGATCTTTAATGAAAAATATAAAAATAATTTAAATAAAAGTATTCTCTATTTATTTAAATTGTAAATAAAATCAAAAAATAGTCATTCTTATAAATAACATTGAAAATAATTATATTTTAAATAATAATATTAAAATACAATTTCAAGTTAATATTACGATCAACATTCTATCTATTTAAAAAGAGCTATCCTTCGAACACTTTTTGAAGCAAAATCATCAACCAAGTCTTCATATTGTATTGTCTCTAAGATATCATTCTCAATTGCTATTAATGCTAAGCCATTAAGTCTTTCTTGTAACATGGTAGACCGCAAGTAAGACTTCAACAACTTTAATTTTGAAAAACTTCTTTCAGTAGAAGCAACTGTTACAGGAATGGTTAGTAAAATCCTATATGCAATAATTGTATTAGAAAAATAATCCATGCCTTTTAAATATTTTAATATATCAATAGGTCCTGTTATTTCTTCAGGCAAGATATTTCTTAATAACTTTAACTCCACGCATAACTCTCTCCCATCAATATCAAACCGATCATTATGTTTCAATGCATGCTCAAAATGATTACAACAAGACTCCAAGGTTGCATCATCTAATGATTGTAACTTATGTGAAGTAAACAAGAAACCAAAAATACTTTCATACTGTTGGTACTGCTCAAATCTCTTTTTACGAGATACAATGGCTTGATTAAACAAGGTAGAGAAAATAATTAACCCTAAAAGATTCCTCTTCAGATAACTCAACTGACGGGGTAATCAAATTTTCATCAAATTGTCTTTTTCTTCTAATTATTCGTCTTTGAGGAAATACTGGATCAATATTCATTTCAATAGAAATTTCTTTAGCATTATCCAAGGTCTTATCAAAACGACTTTCTCTATATCTCTCAAAAAAAGAAATCAGCCCTTTTATTTTTTCCATAGCAACATCAATAAGCATGTTCTTTGACTGTAAAAGCTTGCTAACCAAATTAATTTCGTATAATATTTCAAACCAAATAATTATACTCATTAAAAACTCAAAATCACCAAGCTCATTTGTGGCTAAGGATCTAGCTTCACTTCTTATTTTAGAATCGAGATCTATTTCCGACACTTCAAGCAATGCTTCTCTAAAACCTGACATATGAGATTTTATAGCGTTGACACTATTTATATGACTCTCCCATCGAGTAGATGATAATGATTTTGGAGTCAACCCTTTGACATTATCTTTTAAAATTTTTCATCTCTTAGTGGAATTAGAAAAAATAGTATAAATGCGTTGAACAACTCCGAAAAAGCTTTTAGCTTTAACACACGAGTTATCCATGTCACACAACGTCAAATTAAGACTATGACAACCACATGGAGTATAAAAGGCTCTTGGATTCATGTCTAGAAATTTCTTTTGTACACCTTGATGTTTTCCATTCATATTTGACCCATTATCATAACATTGTCCTCGCACATCAAATAAGTCAAGATCAAGCTTTTTCAATTCATTTTGTAAAACATAAAAAAGCCCTTGGCCAATTGTATTATCCACATTCATAAATCCTAAAAAAGATTCCTTAACACTTACGGAATTTGAAGAAACATTCACATATCGTATTATCAAAGACATTTGCTCATGGTGACTAACATCAGGAGTACAATCAAGTATCACTGAAAAATACTTTGCTTGTTTGATTTTTCTAATGATCTCATTTTTAATTGCAGAAGCAAGCAAAAGTATTATCTCGTTTTGGATACTATGTCCAAGAAAGTGAACATGAATATTATCATTTGTAATACGTCTAACCTGTTCTTGGATAACTGGGTCAAATTCCGCTAACATTTCAATTAAGTCTAAAAAATTGCCATTGCTATTTTGGTACAATCTCTCATTAGAACCACGAAAGGCTAAACTATGTTTAGCAAGAAATTTCACCATTGAAATAATTCTTTTTAAAACACTTTTCCAGTGATCCTTTTCTTTGTTAATCAATCTTTGAGATGTTTTATCAATAGTCTCAAAATTTTGCATTCTATGACTCAACTCATGCCAAGTAGTCATATTCTTAATATGTTCCATGCCTATTTCATGTTCTCTAAGTCTTTCACCAACATGTGCCCAATCACAAAAACCTAATTTGCTAATTGATCTTTACCAATCCCTTTTTTAAAAACCTTACAACAAAAACAAAATGCTCTATTAAGCTCTTTTGAGTAAACAAGCCAATCTCTATCACACTTCTCTCCATTTGATAAAACTCTAGTATACAAATTAGCTGTAAATCGTCTAGACGATTTATCTTTAGGACCCTTCACAATAGAGAAATCTCTTTTAGGACCTTTTGTAGCTAATAAATCAATACTTTTGGAATTAAGAGAATCCCAAATTCTCGGATCAAATATATCTTTTCCATTGTCACTAACATTATCAACATTTTCAACATCAACTATTTCAAAGTCTAAGTTATCATTTGCAGTAGCATTAACATCACCATTATCTTCTATATTTTCAGTAGTTACCACGTTTTCAAAAATTTCTACATCAACATTATCAGCATTTTGATTTTCAACTAAATTTTTTTATTCTTTAAATATGAATTTATCAAGAGCTCCCAATTGAGATTGAGTTAATTCATCAAGTCTTTTCTTTTTCTTACGCCTCTCATATCCAGAATCAAACTTTCTAGTTTTAGGAGGTAATTTAGAAGACATGTTTCAAGAATAAAAAAAAAACTGAAATTTCCTGTTGTTCTTGATCAAATCTGAGATGTTGAGTTTGAGAAGACATCAAAGTTGAACCGATAAAAAAACTAAAGATAATGAGTGATTAAAGAATAAATTTATAATTTAACAAATTAGCAATTCAAAAATAAATTTTTATTTTCACGAATAAATTATGAATTTTTTTTTTTTAAGAATTTATATAATTAAAGAGTTTATATTAAAAGATTATATAACTTATAAGAAATTAACAATAAAAAAACATTAAAATTTGTAAAATAATAATAATAATAATAATAATAATAATAATAATAACAACAATAATAATAATAATAATAACAATAACAATAATAATAATAATAATAATAATAATAATAATAATAATAATAATAATAATAATAATAATAATAATAATAATAATACTAATAATAATAATAATAATAATAATAATAATAATAATAATAATAATAATAATAATAATAATAATAATAATAATAATAATAATAATAATAATAATAATAATAATAATAAAGAAGTAAAATTTGTACAATTAATAAAATATAAAAATATTGATGAACCTGGTAATTTAGGAAGTAACTTTATTCTTTCTAATGTTAGTGCAGAATTTTTTAAAGCTTTCTTTCACTTCACAGTAATGACAATGCCGTGACCACCACTATCAATCTATCATGTACGGCGCGTAACCTATCTAGCAACAACATATTATATTACTATATCATTATATATATAACCAATGTCGTGTGTATTTTATGGGCTGGACTTGAATTGTTATTTAACTTTAGGCCTTGTGCAGTATTTTAGGCTTGATTGGGCTGGATTTGAATTGTTATTTAACTTTAGGCCCTGTGCAGTATTTTAGGCTTGATTGGGCTGGATCTACTCAGCATAAAATAAAAATTTGAGGCCCTGAATTTTTTGAGGCCAGACTGCACAGGCCCAAATCCGGCCCTGGGTATGAGTATTGTAATGAAGTTTGGACATGAATAGTTGACTGCACATGTTGAGATGAGGTACTGAACATGAATGATGCATTGTATGTATTTTATTTGAATTGTATGTATGGTTCTTAGACTCTTATGCTTGAATTGAATGATGATTATGGACATGTCTGAACTGTGGATGCATTTCTCTTGATTTTAAGTTGCCTTGAACTTGTGCTGTGTGATTGGCTGCACTGCATGGATTGTATTATTGCATCATGAGTGTTTGTTTGAATCTATTTACACATGTCCAGCTTGAACCATGTTGATGATGACATGAACGTTGTACTGATGGATCAGCATACGCTTTACAATTGGAATGGTTTTACAGGTTGATAACATGGTGTAAGGGAGCAAGTCATGCATAGAACCAAGCATGGTTTGGAATTTTTTAAGCCTTCTTATACATGAAAAAAATATAAAGGTCAAGATGAAGTGGCAATGGGTGGAATTGAAGACCAGGATTAGTTTTATTTTAGAAGTAAAGGTCAATGGTCAAGGTCTATGGTCAACTGTTTGTTGACCAAAAGCCAACAATTTATCCAAAAAGTCAATTGTTCTAAAATGTAATTTTTTCATTGTAATTTTTTCTCTCTTTTGTAATTGCACTTTTTAGCCTTGTAATGACTAATGACTTGTGATCCAAGTGATTTGAATGAAAATAACAATTTTCCTCCTTTTTCAATTTGAAATCAAATTGTTTTGAAATCCTTCAATTTGACTCTAATAACCATTGTATGCATCCAACATTGTATCTAAAATTGTAGCAGGAATTGATCATGAATGGGAAAGTCAATATAATTTAGTCAACAAAAGTCTACCTTCCATGGTTGACTTGTTGATCAAAAGTCAACTTATTGCCAAATGTAAATATCTTCAATTCTTCTTCTTTATTTAAAGTCTTTCTTCTTTCTTCCCTAGTGAAACTTAATAGAATCCTAATAACTTGCATCACAAGCAACATGAAGAACCAAATATCATTGAGGACAAATTAACAAACCTTTGACCTAAGATGTCACATGAATGCCATGATATCTAAATGAATGATTAAGAGAGCTATGCATGTAAATGAGCAAGAGCTATAAGCTAGATAAAATGTGAAAAAGATATGGCAAATTTGGGGTATAACACCGGACCAGAGGTAATGTTAACATAACACTTTTTATTTATCGATTAGAGGTGTATTAACCTAACCAGGCCAGAGGTATATTAACATAACACTTTTTACTAATCGGTCATAGATATATTAATCTAACCGAGTCAAAGGTATATTAACATAACACTTTTCACTTATCGATCAAAGATATATTAACCTAACCGGATCAAGAAGTATATTACCATAGATAAATATATTATCCTAACCGGGTGGATTCTGGTATATACAAAGACCGACACCGTCGAAGGTGTCGAAGATGAAGCCACTGCTATAGCTACCCTTCAAGTCAATTTGAATTAATCCCCTACAGAGATGGTTGACTCTACCGATAAGGCCTTTGAAAGGGCTAAGTAAAGTACAAGTGCTAGACAAATATATCAAAAGAAAAATTAAGAATATGTTGGTAAGTAAATAATTAATATACTTACAAATTTAAAAGGAGTCTTAACGAAAAGAATTTTATATTTAAAGCAGTAGTAGTATTTTATTTCAATTGTTTTTAAAATAAAGAGGTCCCATCTTAAATAGGAGTACTTCTTAAATATAGAGTGAGAGGATTGAATGCCATCTTAAATAAAGAGGTCCCATCTTAAATAGGATCTAACTATTAAAATTTAAAGCATTAATATGTAGTTGCTCACTTCTAGATAAAACACGGGCACAATGCTAGTTAGAAATTTATATACTCGGTGGTTGTCAACTATGCAAAATTGATGTGTTGAATATATATACATTGAAGGAATTAATTACTTTGACTAAATTTACACGTTTCCTATACATATATACATATGATAACTTAGACTATGCAAATCGTAGTAAGAGAAAAGATGGAGCTTAGGTGAAAAGTGTATAAACAAAATTTGTCACCAAGAAAACGAATATCTCAGACTCTTTGTATGTAATCGTATGGGATCGCAGAAGAAGCAGCTGTACACCCGGATGCCTGAACGCCCAAACACCGTGTTTCTGTGCAGTTGATTGATGTCAGGATTGTCAAACTAGTTTTGCAAACGCAAGAGCGGTATCTTGATAGACATAGCTAAACTTTCTTTTTTTCTTCTGCCTGGAATTGAAATGAATATTATATAAGTGGCCTTGAGAATCAATTAATGTCTTCAATAATGATAGCTTATTTCCATACAAAGCAGCACAACTCAAGAATGCTATCAAATTTATTTGATCTATAGAAGCAATAAGAAAAAATAGGCTTATTCTAATTTATTTAACAGAAAGTAACATGTAGCAATGCTGTAACTTTTAGAAGGAACTACACGCTCCAGAAACAATTTTGATTTGTTTTGTGCATTTTAAAAGAATTCCATTTTTCGGTCAAAAAAAAAGAAAAGAATTCCATTTTAAATCAGTGAAGAGAGTTTTGCTCCAGCTTATTTATCATTTTTCCTCAATCAAAACTATATAAGCGTCAACATGGAACAGGGATTTTAAAAACTGAAGGGAGAAAAAAAAGCTTATTAAATAAGAGCTAGAATAAGATTTTCCACAACAAACAACATTCTACTCAATTTAACGGTTCTCACCAGATCCACTGCCAAACAAGTTTTTCTATTGCCGGTAAGATCTGACTGATGTGATCTTTGGCATCGACCATATAACCTTTGGATAAACTCCTGCATATGATTATAGATACTGCATATGACCATGCCAAATTAAAGTTAGCGACAAATATTTATTCAGCCTTTTCACAAATGGGAAATAATTGTAAATTATCTTTAAGTCTATCATTGTGTTACTTTTTACCAATTCCTTACTCCTTCATTGAATAGAGTCATCCTATTTTCCAACTAGCTAAATTCTTTGAAAGTCCAAGGCCCCTTCTAAGATCAATTTTTGTGAGCCACAAGGCTCATTCTACTGACACGTTGATTATGGAGTTTCCTAGTCAGAATCAATCCCTTAAACTATTCTTAAAATGTATTTTCATAAATATATTGCCATAATACATTGTCAACAAAATGGTAAAGCCATCATAGAGTTGGATTTCTCAGTTCTCACTTAGATGAACCGTGTGCCATATTTACCAAATTCCTTACATCTAAAACAATGATTGGCTTCACTTCCAATATTAATTTCCCTATTCTACCAAAAATGACCAGTGTTGCCTTGAAATTCAATTAAAGAAGTACACATCACTTTAATATTGAATGTCTCATGTCAATGTTACCCTTAAATATAATATTGACTTTATCATTAAATTTATCAGTGCAATGGCTCAATGAGTTTTAAGTAACACCGTCTTTCAAGCTATAGTACAAAAATGTAAAAACGTGATAGATAAATTATTTGCCAGTATAGGAATAGAATAAAAATATACCTTAGTCGATGCCTGTTGCAGGCTGCGAAAAAGGCAACAAACCCATATACTATGCTTTTGAGTGCTCGGAAAATCTGAAAAAGTAAGTATAAAAAACCCATCAATTCTTTGATGAAACTACCTACATCCAAAAACTATTGATAGGCCATCTTACAACCTGCGAAAAAAGATCATTCCAAAGAGAGCGCCACACGGAAACTTCATAACTGCTGACTGTGGCTTCAGAAGATGAAGCCAACCGGATTACACTACCAAGAAACTGCCATGCCTCTCCAAGTATATTAAAAATGCGTGTGCATATTACAGCCAGAAAACTGAATAGTGTCATGACTAGACGAACAGGGGCATATAGAAATTCCCAGAGAATCCAAAATAGAGGATATAAGACACAAGTAGCTGCAGTACATTGAAGAAAAGAACATGCAGGTAATTAGTATAGTTTGTATATCAGATGAAAATTATTTACTAAGCTGTTAAAAGCAATGGTCAACTTAAAAAATAACAGACAGCACTAGAAGTCCAAAACACGTGATGACCTACCAATCCTCCAAACAACGGTGAGGATAAACCATAGTGGCAAGAAGAGTAGTTCCACCACATCTCCCACTAGATTGCAAGAAGTCTCAATCCCAAACCAAATGACAGAGAATATGCTTTCTAATAGTTCAAACAAAATATTTAAGCTTGGGAGAAGAAATCCAAAAATCTCCACCACTGACTCTATAAGAGGTTGAACAAGAACTGAAAAAAAGGACCGTGTAGTATGTGTAAAGGCGAGAAACCACCTAACAGCCTTCTGGAAGTTATGTAGAAACAGCATTGTCCCTAAGTATTTGACCCTTGAAACCATCTCCCAAGTTTCAATCCAATCAAAAAGAGGCCCACATATACGAGATGCAGTTGCCTTGAGAACTGGAACATTTTTGTATAAATCATAGAATCCAATGAGGACAGTGACAAATGACATTATAACATATAACAGTCTAACAAGTGGACACATCCAAGGACGATAAAGATTGCATAACACTGGATATGACTGAAGGAAGATCACCCAAGATGGAAGACCAGCCTCTAACAAAGTAAGCAATCGCAGATCAGATACAATAACATCCCTTAATTTGAATGGGAGGTCGTGATCATTAAACCTAAATAACAGTAGAGCATCATTATACTGAGTGGTTTCAACCCCATCATCAGAAACAGATGCAGACCTCGGGGAACAATTCAACGAGTTATTAATTTCAGCTGCTGAATAGCTATCAACATCAACTTCAGCACTAAAGGAATTCAGTAACTTTCTTCTCTTATAAGGCCCAGAAGAAGGAGGTGTGTGCAGCGTGTCAGTTTTCGCTTCGGCATCATCAGAATATGCTCCAGTTATGGTATCCAAACTATCTTCAAAAGTTACGGTATCATTGCAAATGTTATCGTCATCGTCATCAATGGATACATTCTCTGAAAGAATCTCACTAGCATCATAAAATATTTCCCCTGTCAAAATTTCACAAAGAAATGTTTATTGAAAGTCCGTGTTAGTACAGAACTAAAAAACAATGCAGCCTCTAGTATCGATCATGTAAGATACAATAAACTCTTTAGTCAGTGGTCATGTTTGGAAAAAGGATAAAATAGTAAACTAAGCTTCTAGAATATAATTCTAACTTTTCAAACTCAACCCTCGCCTCCACCCAAAGAAAGGTTAAGGAAAATTGAATGGATAGAGAGGGATTAAGTGGGAAAAAGATGCCTCCAGTCTCTTTTGCTTCAACTCTATAACTAATTAATTCATATATCAACATTTTATGAGATGTGTGTGTGCGCTGAGCTATATGCCTGTATCAGTACATATGTATATGTCTGCTCTCACAGGAAATCTGAAAGCTACAGACAGCTAGATGCTTCTTACAAATGCTATCCTAAATTTATATGTAACATGTACATTGACATGAAAGCAATGATAGGAATTCCTGTTACCACCTGAGGCAGAATCCAGGTGCCCTTTCAAAAGTTGCCGTTCGGAAAGTGTTCCTGAGAACCATGAAGACATACAGCTTGCAGCTTGAGCAATATTGTCAAATTCCCATCTTTTCATAAGTTTAGCTTCTATAGCCAGTGATGTATCAGTCTGAAAAATAAAAGAAAAATCAATAAATGATTGTACAGACAACAAACTTTAAAAATAACAAGCTTGCCAGAGAGATTGTAACACCTGGAGCTCATTAAAGTAGTTGATACCACGAACATTGTTCCATGCAACTTCAAATACAATAAAACCATGTAGAGTTCTATGTAGTTCACTGCTGAATTGTAAAGAATTCCTTATGTTTTTAACAGGAAGCAACACTCTCTTTCTTGATGACACTACTGCTTCAATCACTGAGAACAATTTCTTTGGTTTACTCGTGCTTGGTTGAGAAGAAACCTCCTTCCCTTCTTTTTTTTCTCTTCGATTTTTGCTGTATGCAAAAGGAGACAACCTTGACTGCAGATAAACAAAAAACAATTAACTTGTATTCCAGGAAACCATTACTTCAAATGATTGTGGTGTGTTTAGCAACCTTGGTAACCATCAATTGCCAAAAGTGTGCTCCCCGTGAACCAAGATCTCTCAACCATGGTCTATTGTCAACAAAAATATACATTTTTTTACTATCATTTGCGAGGAAAAGACTAAGATCTGCAAAATAAGATTGCAAGTCTCTGCAAAACAAATCACATACATGAATTAGATCAGTATGAGAAAAACACAGTAGTAGATAAACCAACAACAACATAAACATAAACATTTTCGGTTACAATAACAGAAAACTTTGTTGAATTCTTAAATCACTATAACTGAAAGAATCAATAGCCTCACGCCAGCTGAACATTCCAATTCCAAGAAAACAATGTGACTATCATTGAATCTCTAGAAAACAAAAAACAGTAAATTACCTATGAACCAGAATCCAAGAACTCAATACTAATTATCAAATAATTTTTAAAAAAACGTAGAACGTAGCACCAGGCTCAAGAATGAAACAAAACTCATTTCAATTTTAGTTGACAAAAAATTTCACATAAAAAAAGAAATAAACGCATGATCCAATAAAATTCAACCCTATAATTATAACCAAAAAATAAAAAATAAACAAATTAAAGTCAAAGTCAAATTAAAATCAATTCCATCATCAATTTCACAACAGCATTTCATTTCATCAATACACCATCAAACATTCAATTTCAAAGCACCAGCACCATCATGCATGCATAATCATGAAAACATACCTAATTTGCAACCCTGTAAGAGGAAAAATGCAGCGTTCATCGTCACATTTCCCCATCTAGAGAACCAACAACACCTTCAAAGCCTTTATTAGTATCACCAAAACCTTGAACAAATTCTCCACTATCACCTGTTTCAAATTCCGAAAAACAGAGAGTCACTCTCTACAATGCATTCATTGATTCACGGACGAAGCATTAGAAAGAAGACCTGAGAGATTGAAAATGAAATTGAAATTGAAATTCCAGAAAAATGAAGAATGAAATGTGAAGAAACAAGAACCGCCACAGAGTAACTTCATAACAGATAGCAGAGCAGAAGGAATTAAAGAAGGAGATAAGAGTTCATAAATGCGTAGCACAGATAGGTTTTAATTTCAAAGCGTGTCAGCGAATTTCTGTTAGCGATTGTGCCAATTTCAATTCGTTTCAGAAGAGAGAGAAAGAAAATGAGGAGAAACAAGAGAGAGAAAGTGGTTGAACCCAAGAACACGTTCGTTTTTTTATTTAATTATTATTATTATTAATATTTTTTTGGATATTTGTGTGTTAGCGTGTGTATGTGTTTTGTTAGAAATCTTTAAAATAGAAACAGGGAAAATAAATGAAAACAAAAATGAGACGGTGGTGCAAGGGTAAAATGGTAATATGTGGTGACGCATTGAAGAGAGAAAAAAGAAAGTAAAATTTTCTTTTCTGAAACACAAAGAAAGAAAGGAAGGAAATGAAGCATTGAAGGCGGGAGCACGCGGTTTATTAAAATGTGGGTTCTGCAAAAATTATTGATGCTAATTTTGCTGTTTATTACTTTATTTAGTTGTCATTTTATTTTATAAAAATTAGTCATCTAAGTTGATATTTAATTTAATCAGGAAAGTTTAGTTTAAATTAATTTCAGTATTTATATATAAAAAAATTATTAATCTTTTGTAGTTGTATTTTGAAACATCCTATTACAACAAAAAAATAATACTCATTAATACAGTTTCATAATATCGAAATAGCCTTTAATTAAATTAAAGAGTGTTTGTTTCAAGGTTGTAAAGGTTTATTCCTAAAAATATAAAAGTTATAAATATAGATTCTTGTATTTATTTCAAAATTAAAAAATTGATTCTCGAATATAAAATATTTTAGGAATAAAACAACATTCATATTTGTATGCTTTTATTTTCAAGGTAAAGGATGGGCATATATGATTCTCATAAAAGTTGGAATAAATTTAAATAATTAGATATAATTTTACTTTTACTTTTATACTCACAAATGTGATAAATATCAACAAAAATATATTTGGGTTAAGATTCTCATAATTAATTTTTCAGAAAACATAAATATTTATGTGTAATTAATGAAACAAACGTCATGTGTGTTTATTTTAAGAATTAAAATTATAATCTTTGACAATATTATTTTTGCGACCATTATTTTCAAAAATTGCATTCCTAAATTTTTGGTAATTACTATATTTTGATAGGAATATTATGAAGCATATTTAATTTTAAATTTTAATATAAAATTAAAAAAAGAATGAACATAATAGGAAGTAAAAAGTTATATGTGTTACATTTTATTATTAATAAAAATATAGGATTTTCATCTTATGTAAAAAGAGAATTATATCTAAAATAACTTTTTAGAAATAAAATAGTATCTAAGAATTAAACAACAACTGAGTCTTATTTTATTGATCGATTGAAATTGATTATATGGATCAACTTTTATTATAATGTTCTTTTTATTAAGGATCACGCTTTTATTCAAATTGTCCTATTGTAGAATTAGAAACTTCAGTTATATGTGTCGGTACAACCACTTAAGGGTATTCGCAGTGCGATTTAGGCGATTTTGACGAAAAAAATCATTCAAACTGCAAGAGAAAAAATTGTGCATTTTTGGTTTGGTTCGGTTGACTTTTAGAAAAAAATTGAACCAAACCAAACCAAAGCAATACGGTTTGATTCGGTTCGGTTGATTTGATTTTTTACAAATATTTTATTGAATCATACATACACATATAGATGACAACATAACTTTGTATTTAGACATTCATACACTATCAAATTAGACAAAAGTGGAATAATAAACATAAAATAATAGCATAAAACAATATAAAAATTATTATAATGAAGCAAAAAGGCTTAATATCCTTTTTGGTCCCTTACCTAAACCTATGGGTCCATTTTAGTCTTTTTTTCTTTTAAAAGGACCAAATTAATCCTTTATTTTTTATAACCGTGTCATATTCGTCCTTTCCGTTTATTTCTCACTAACGGTGTCAATTTTTCTTACATGGCATCCTAGTCATCATCTTCTTCATTCTCTTTGAACCCAGAAAAATCCTAAATTTTCAAACCCAAAATATTTTGAAACACTATTCATCTTCTTGGTTAAAATCAAAAGCACTAAAATATCAAATATTGGACACTCATATTCGTTACTCACTTTCTTCATATGTTTATCAATCATAATAAGAATCATTGTCCTTTTCGTTACGTGTGTTTGTTTAAGGTTTACTTTTTTTTAACGAAAGTTAAACACCTCAGATTTGAAATTAGGTGTATAAAATTCAATCAATTTGTCATAATCAGTGGAGGGAGAGAGAGTTAAATACCCCATATATGAAATTAGATGTTCAAACCACTAAACTTAATAGTCAAATATTGTGAACAAAAAGAAATTATTGTGGATATATGTGGGTATGAATTTTGTTAATCTTTCTCTGTTCTCTCTCTCTATTCCACTATGTATTACATTTTTTCTGCAACTACTGTAGATAATTTTCTGGAATATGATTTCTTCATTATTTAAACAATATGATTTCTTCAATTTGGTTGAGAACTATTCCTTAAGGAGCTACTTTTAAGGGTTTAATTTTAAGTATGTTTTGATGATGGTTTAAGATTGAGAACAAAGGATATAGAATTTCTCCGATTACACAAATTGCAAGAAAAATAAAAATTGAAGAATATTTAGATGAGATTTTAAAAATTGTAAAAAAGGAGTTTTAGAAATGGGATAAATTTCTGGAAAATAGTATGAATGTTGCAAGAATGAGATGAATTTATGAGCAATGGTATGAATGTTGCAAGAATGAGATGAATTTATGGGCAATGGTATGAATGTTGCCAGAAATCTGGGTTTTTGATGAATACGTGCCACATCAGCGTTATGTGTATGCCAAGTGGGCTGTAATTTTGACTTTGACTAACAGACCTAACGGAAAGGACTAACGTGACACTATTTAAAGACATAAGGGATTCAATTGGTTCTTTTAAAAGAAAAGGGACTAAAATGGATCCAGAGGTATAGGTAAAGGACCAAAAAGGGTATTAAGCTAACAAAAAAAAATAGAAGAGATGAGAGATTAGTGAAGATGAAAAAGAAAAAACAAAAGAGTTGAGAGATTAGAGAAGAAGATGTGCGATAAAAACGAAGCTGAAATAGGAAACATTTGCAGAAAATTGAGAAGGTGAAAAAGAAAGAATATAAGAGAGTAGATATTAGAGAAGAAGAGGGAATATGTATGTGGTAAAGAAGGTACGATAATACTATTAGAGATTTGAGATGATCGGAACTGAAATCATATGTGTAAGGATGAGAAAATTGTTCGTAATCATAAGGCTAAGGTATAATAGGTTTAAGTTTGGGTTGGATGTGAGTTAAGTAAGAGTTGGGTTGTAACATAATGCAGTTTGATTCAGTTTACAAAATATAAACCGCAAACCGAACCTAATCGTGCAGTTTTGTTAAAAGATTACCCAAACAAATCCGAAACAAATATGGTTTTTTGCGGTTTCAGTTTGGTTTGCGGTTTTCTATTGGGTTGGGTTGGTTTTGAACACCCCTACATCCACTGTTCAAGTTGGCACATACAATTCAATAATAAAGTTTGTAACCTTTGTTTCATTTGGGTCGACACATGTATATTACAGGTAGACACATACTAAAATAAATTATTTTTTGTGTCGACACATACGTCAAACAGGTCAGCTCATGTAAGTGCTCAAATAAGGTTGTAGTTTCTGTTTTGTTTAGGCCGACACATAGACTTCTTCAGGTTGGCACATGCCGTTACTTTCAATACCATGTGTCGGCATATGCATCAAACAGGCCGATACATACTGTTTCTTGAGTCACTTTCTTTAATTTTTTTAATTACGAATTTCCTTCTTTTGCCAAAATATTTGGTAGATTTGGGGTTTTTGTACAAGACAGACCAAGAAGGAATCGCAGCCTAGTGAAATCTCTGTAGATAAATCACGCAAAAGAGTAGCGTGAGAACGATAAATTAAAGGGTTAATAGTAATTCACCCCCTGTAATGTTAGCAAATTTTGCTTTCCCCCTCCCTACCTTTTGGCAACGGTTTTTTCAAAAAAATCGTTGCCAAAACCTGCCTTTGGCAACGATGGAGGGGTAAACTGAAACACGCTCATATTACAGTGGGTAAACTACTATTAACCCTAAATTAAATTGGGAGTCTTGTGTTGCAATAGGTACAATTGGTCGTGTGTGAAATCTTTATAGATAAATAACTAAAAGGAGTAGCGATAGTCGCATAGTCTGATAGCTATTGTGTCTTGGTCTTGTTCAAGATCAAAAGAAAAGAAGGGGTTGAATCAACATCAAACAGTTGGGTTTGTGGGTTGCTTTCCGAACACTTCTCTAGTAATCAACTTTTTGCATAGTAAGAAATTATCTTAATTCCAAATTGGAATTAGGGGCAGCCTTACCCACACGCGAGAACAAAGTGGGGAACTGCCTAAACAAGTCCTTGTGCCGATCTCTCTCTTATCTCTTTACTCGCTTTTACTTTTTCATTATGTAATTTGTTAAATAACACTGTTTGATCGATCGACTCGTAAGAATTTATGTGTAATTGTTTTGTTAAAGTTGTGTGTTTATTAACTTATAATCATTTGGATTAAAAGTGGTTTTCATATCAACACAACTCAAAGAAAAATTCGGAAAAGCCGAACGCGCAACAAGTGTTCGACAAAATGCTTAAAATTTATTGGAAATAGGTAACCATTGTGATTTGTGGTAAACAATAGATTGAGAAATGACCGTGTTAATGTTTTTACAATTGTATTAATTCCATATGGCTTGCGCATATCCCACTTTCAATAACTAAGTTCGTTTAGACTATTTTTATCAATCTAGATTAAAACGTTCCGCTTGCACCTTTTCAAATAAATTTTTCTAATACGTAACATTTTAATTTACTATTTTAGCTTGGGGATCTATTCATCCCCTCCAGATAAGTCGCGGTAGTCTAAGAGTGCTAATTACAACTTTTGATTTGTCAATATTTTGGATCATCCATAGAGAATAACAAACTGTGGCATTTCTAAAATTTTTAATCCCATTAATTTTTTTATCGTAATGACTTTTTAAGAAAAAATTTTGAAAAAATTTCAGCATAAAGATTAAAAAGGTACGACGATAAAGGATCTCCATACCTAATACTATAAGAGGTACCATAAATTAGAATCGAAAACAAAACAATCCGGACTCATTTCATTATAGTATTAGTCATATTAGTTGGAAGAACCATGAAATTCAAAGAGCTAAAAAGAAATTCCACTCAATTATATACTAGGCCTTGGCCATTTCCAGCTTCGGATCAACCACCTCTTTCTACCTTTTCTTTATATTTTTAATATACTCCATCCTTTTTAAATTGAGTCATTCTCACTTTTCAATATAGCAATGATTATTATTTTTTTTATTGTGTCATTTAATTATGAGTCTGTACATTATTTCTAACATATTAATAGGATTAATTTAGTAAAAGTGCTATGTCTTATGATGTCAATATTGTATTTTTTAATATGTGAACAAAAATTTTAAATGACACTCATTTTGAAATTAATGGAGTAATAAAAAGCTTTATACTACGCCTCGTTTTGAAACTGATGGAGTAATAAAAAGCTTTATACTAGACGCCAAGAATATTGCCGCTAATTAACTAACCTATGCAGATAAATACTACTAGTACTAAGCAATTTGAATTTATAGATGTGCACTGTAGTTATACAATGATTATTATTATCCAATAATAATTGACACAAACTATTACGTGTCTCTCACATGGGCGAAAGCAGCTTGAGCAACGAGCATCTAAAACAGAAAAACACACCACGCTGAAACTTCAATTGGACTCATCTCCCAAGTGATAGAAAATAAAGTATGAGAGAAAAGTGATAGAGAACAAAACCGAAGCACGATCCATGTTGTTGGAGATTCTTTAAATTATTAATCCCTTCTTTATCATCTCATATTCTCTTTATTGGAGAGAGTTACATAATACTTGTGATAGATCTTTTTATATTTAAATTATTACTGTTATAATGTGAGATTTAATTCCTTACTCAAGATTTTACGTGCTTAATTATTTTAATGGTGTTGTTTTTGTAATTTTGCTCTTTGTAGACATTTGTTCATGTTTGTGTCAGTGAATGATTAGCTGATTTTTTTATTGACTGCTATAACTGATTGGTTAGAATTTTTCTTTTTGGCATCTAAATTATTGTTTTGCAGATGAGTCCAAAATTGACATTTGTTTATTTCTATGAAATCATGATTCATAACAAGTTGGCAAAAATTATGACTTTATCAAATTAGAATATTCAAAAAAAATGGCAACCGAGTCATTTCTAATATTGAAGGATGCTTGATATGCATAATTGAAACAGTATAACACTATACAAAATCTGCGGTTGAAAAATCCCCAAATTACATGTAGTACTAAATCTAAATCATTAATTTTAGATAGGTTGATTTGTTTTACATCTTCATAAAATCAGTACTAAACAATCTTAATCATCCATTTTTGATCGAACAATTGAAATTCTTGTGTGTAATTCAATTAAGTATAGTCGGACTAAGATCCCCTGTTGTAGAAAAAGGCCAAAGCTACATGCAATATTAGATCTCAAACATTGATTTGAAATCCCTCGGTTAATATTACAATTTCATAAAATCAATTCTCAATAATCTTTATAGTTGATTTATGATTGGATCACCGAAATCTATTATAATATAATAGCGCACAATAATTGTGGGCAATCTAATTCGGTAAAGATGAACCACAATTATTTGATGGTAAAAAAAATCACATTTACGTGCAGTATTTAATCTAAGTTGTTAATATTAACACAAACAATAAAATGTTTAGAGAGAGAAGTTTTCCCCTTTCTCTAAATTTAGGGTTCTCCTCTTTTGATGGGTGTCACCTCCCTCCTTGTAGGGGCTCCTCCTCCATCATCGGAGCTATTCACCACCATTATGGTGGTCATCCCCTCATCAATGGAGGTTCCTCCCCCAATCGATGGCCCAGAGTGGTGTCGACATGGAAAACAACTCCCACCGGAGCCGCACCACCGGAAGATAAGGAAGCCTAGAGTTTATGTGTTCATGTGTGTGTGTGTGTTTTCATGTAATAGTTTATTTTATTGTGCTTGTTTTATTGTGGGTTCTATTTTTTCTTGCTTGGTTTGTTCTGTTGGGTGTGTTGTTATTAGGCTTAGGTTGTTTTAAGTTTGTGCTCAAGGTATTTGATGAAATGTCTCAAAGAAACTTGGATGAAGGAAATGTGTTTTTGAGTAAGAATCTTACTAGGAATGTGGCAAATCAAACTTCTCTTTTCAGTCAACAATTGTTTCATCCACAATTTGTGAGATTAGTCAATATTGTGAACCTGAATAATCGATTTAAGCGTGATAAAGCTAGTGCCAAAGCTAAAGATATGATCTGTAATTGGATAGATTTAAAGATTGGGGTTCCAAAAATCACTTGTCTCTTGCAGAAGAACTTTGATTGGTTGATTAGATTAAAGTTTTAGATTGGTACCTTCCTTTTGGTTTCTAACCTCTCAAAACTTTTCGATGTTCTTAGCTTGTTAGTCTTAAATATTACTGTTGTTGTTAATGTGTGGATGAGAAATGCCCTAACATATTTTCTTTCTCTATGTTTGTACTATCTCTTTTTCATCTAATGAATGAGATAGATTTCTATAAAAAAAATCTAAGTCGTTTGTATAAGATCACTTAATTACTAATAATGGTAGCAAAGCGGGTTAGCCGACCCGTCTAGACCCACTCTGTTTAAGTCCTCCAAAAATGGGGCGGGTCTTTTGAGATTGGTTGAAAATATACATGTTGATACTCTTTATGGTAGAGTATGATTGTCGGTGAAGACAATAAAAGTTATTGTATTATTTTCAATCAAGGTGTAGATTGTTGGAGTTGATTGAAAACATACATGTTGAAGAAGTTCCCTATTGCTTAGTTTTGTGAAGGAAAAGGGAGTCCAAGGCTATATATAGGATTAAAGTTTTTCTAAGTCCCACGTTGCTTAGTTTAGTGATGGATGAGAGAATTCAAGGCTATATAAAAGTACTTTAAGCTTGTATTTGACTTTATTTGTTCTCTTATGCTCTTGTATTAGAGTGTTATGAGATGTAATTAAATATTTGTTTTGGAGGGTGTTAGTGTACTAGGGGTCTGGGTTAGTTAAGGGTATATTATATGTTGTAATAAGTTTCACAGAGTGTTATTCTCTGGTTGTCATTTAACAATGGTCGTGATTTTTTCTCCGGTTTTGGAGTTTCCAAGTTATTTTCTTGTGTTGTTATTGAGTTCCTCTTTTTTTCTGTGTGTTATTTTCCCAACAACTAATATCAGAGCTTTTGGTTCGATCTGGGGATAGGAGTTCTTAGTATGCTCTGTGGTTGCAACTTTGTTTGATTTTCCACTTAAGAAAAGAATGGTAGTATTGAGAAATAGTTGTTAAGCTGCAGTCAAAAGTTCTGCCGTACACTTTTTGGATTAGAGAAAATTGATGAAATAATTGTTTATGACATGTGGAAAGTTTAAGTCAAATATGTGTTGATAAAACAAGATTACACAAGGTGCAAGAATATGTTGATGGTTGAAGAGTTTTCTACCAACATGAAAGTTGCACCATAAAGTTTCAACTTGGTTTTCAGCATGTGAAAATTCTTGGAGTGATTTAGCATCAAGTGAAATTTATTCTTCATAATAAAGTATATTATTGTCAGTGATGACAATGTGAAATTTTGAACTGGTTTATCTTCAAGTGTAATATATTCTTCATGATAGAGAATTCAAGGCTATATATAGGATTCAAGTTCTTCGTTATAAGATGCACCAGTCAAAAGCACTTTAAGCTTGTATTTGACTTTCTTTATTCTCTTACACTCTTGTATTAGAGTGTTGTGATATGTAGTTAAATATTTATTTTGAAGGATGTGAGTGTAGTGTGGGTCTGGGTTAGTTGAGGGTATATTATATGTTGTAGAAATTTTCACATATTATTATTCTCTGGTTGTCATTTGACAACGACCGTGGTTTTTTATCCAGTTTTGGAGTTTCCACATTATTTTATTGTGTTGCTATTGTGTTCCTCTTTTTTCTCTATGTTTTTTATTTTCCCAACAGGGCCAACCTAGGCTTTCGAGTTCGAAAGTCAATTCCGCCCTATTTACCAATGAGATGACCTATTTGCCAAACTTTTTTTTACTGTTTGATTTACTACAAAATTTATAAAAAATTTAGTCATTACCAAAGAGGTCGACAAAATATTTTTTTAACAATGCATAATAGAATTTCAACAAGCCTTAATGTTAATGTCATATTCTTTAACATAAACAAAATAACATAACTATGACACCGAAAATCGAAAACAAACAAAATAAAACATCAAAATAACCCCCTTGGTTTAACCATGCTATGACATTAACACCACGATACCAAAAAACCAACAAGCACAACCTAGTTAAGGAGATCCAAAGACACAAATCAGCAAAATAAACTAGTACAAAGCTAAACAAAGACAACCAAGAACCAACAGCAAAAAAACTAATATCAAAATTTCCATGACAAACACTTCATCAATCATCATCTATGTCATAAACATATAAAGCTTTAGTTGATTTCGTAGAAATTGACTAGAACCTTCCACCATTCCTCTCCTCATCATCATCCACTACACTTACATAAAAAAATGCAAAAAAAAAATGTCACAACCATATATTATATGTAGGCAAACAGAGCACATATAAATGAAATAAATCAATTAAAAATCATGATTAAATATGATTACATACCTGAACTATTAAAACTGTGAAACCAATTGCGAGTGCAAATCAAATCCTCCATATTTTCCAATAATAACGACTTCTATACTTGTTAAGAATTATAAAATCGATGCTAAAAGTCGATTCAGATGCAACACTAGTCAAAAGAATCCCTAAAAAATTATGAGTCATGAAAGATAATTCTTTAAGCTGATACATATTCTCCTTCCACCACTGAAGAACATTAAAGTCATCATAGTTTTGATAAGTAGAATCCAATCCAGGCTTCTCCAAGTAAACATGAATTTGAGACTTTCCTATTTAAGTTGCAAGTTGTTGACTGTGTTCTTTTAATACCTATTCACTACTACAAAAAGCGCTTTTAACCTCGGACGCGAAATGCATTTTTACACCAGCTAAAGAAGCGAGGTAACAAAGAGTGTCATGAAAAGTAACGACCTAACACCTCGGTTTTTAAAACACCAAGGGATAAATTTATTTGCACATGGGTTCGAACCCCATCATCTGCACTTTTATTGTTTACATTACTAGCGCCTCATATATCTCAGCTATCAATAAAACAGATGGGTAATTTAGATTGTTTTTTCAAAAATTAAAACTTGTTACATTATTTACACAGAAAATTAATAAAATAATTTTTTTTACAAACTACAATGTTTTTCCAGAATTGTCCAAAAGATTATATGTTGGATCTTCAATTCCTTAATATTCCGGGTAAGATTAAGTGTTGGGTGCAAATATATTTTCTATTGCTTTTTCTTGAATTTATTTCTGATATAAACAAAAAACAGGTTAGATAAATAAATGATTCTCTGCTCAAATAAATATTTAAGAACACAAACCTTAAACCCAAATAATTTTCTGCTCTTGCAATCCATCATAAAAAACTTTCCATGGCAAATACTCTAGCAAATCATAAAGTGGGGGATGTATATATTTTCAAGCACTTCATGATGTTTCATTATCAATTTGTGATATTCATAATGCTTTTATAATGTAAGTTTTTTATGTTTCACGTGAATCACTAATGGTAGTGTCTTAAACATTGATAGTCATGAAATGGACGACAAGAATTTGTTTAAGGACAATAATCAATATCCTCAACTATAACACAAAATTATCCCCTCGGTTTTGTTAAAAATCGAGGTGAAAAAGCTTCTTTTTTTTACATTACAATCATTTTAAAAATTAAATTTTTATCCCTCAACTTTACATCATTTGTGATTTTGTTGGCCCCTCTTCAATTTTAATTGCGCGTCTTTGATAATTAAGATATAAAAATTATTTTTTTAATGGCGTAGAATTGATGAGGGAAATACTTTATTATTTATTATTTATATTTTCTTTTACATATTTAATTAATAATTTTATTTTAATTAATTTTAATAAACAATTAACCATTTTAATTAATTTTTTTAAATAATTTATAATTAAAACTACTAAAATAAAATTATGATACCAAGCTCATTTCATTGGACCAATAACCCAATACTCAATTCACAAAGTAAATGTCAGCCTATCTATATAAACACTAAAACTAATTACAATTTAATCGATGTTGAACTTGCAATGGAGTCTTTTACTATGCAAATGGTTCAAGAAACATCAACCTCAACATCAATTTTAGAATTTTATTTTCACCATTTTAAATTATATAAACAAAACTTAATAAAAATGATTAATTATTAATTAAATATGTTAAAAAAAAAGTGAAATAAATAATAAAGTATCCCCTCATCAATTCCACTATTTTTATCCTAATTATCAATGATACGTATGCAAAATTAGAGGGTACTAATAAAATTTTAAATAATTAAAGTTGAAGAATCAAAAAAATGGTTTTTAAAATGAAAGACTAAAAATTCAAAATCATCAAACTAGATGGACCAAAAGTGCATTTAAGCTTAAGTAAATTTATTACTAAAAAATGAATTTCTTTGTTATTTATACCATATGACAAGATTGTTTTTCAAAATTTGATAACAAATTAAGATTGTTAAGAATATTTGTGTATCGAAAAGTCTCGACTATAGCATGTAATTAGTTGTAAATTTTTCTATATATAATATAATCACCGTAGTGCTTTTTAAACACACGATTTATTCAAATATCTTTCACTCTCTTATACTTTAATATGATATCAGAGCTTGTTGAGATTCAACTGTTCGTTGTATTTTACCCGGTTGACCCACTTTTTTCTAATGAGAAATTTTTTTGGGTGACTCCTTCTAGTCACCACCATACTTCCGTTGTCGCGATTGATTCCAACAACTTTTTGGAACACCACCCCCGTATGTGAAGCGGGTCACTTTGTTTTCTTCCTTCATACCTCCACCGGTCGACACATTTTTCTCGCGGTCCATGTGGATGACATTGTTATCACTGGAGACTATACATAAGGTATACAACGTCTCAAAACTCATCTTTTCAAAAAAAAATAAAACAAAAGACTTGGGTCCACTCAGATACTTCTTAGGCATTGAAGTTGTCCAATCCTTATCAGGCATTGCAGTCAATCAACGCAAGTATACATTTGACATTCTCAGTGAAACTGGTATGCATGATTGTCGTCCTATTGTTACTCCTATGGATCCCAATGTCTAACTTCTTATGGGTCAAGTGGAGTCATTGAAAGACACAGGAAGATATCGACGACTTATGGGTAGATCAACTATCTTACAATCACTAGATCATATATTACACTTGCGGTGAGCACTGTGAGATAGTTTCAAAATGCTTCTTGTGATAGTCATTGGGATGCAGACATTTGAATTCTTAGTGTCGCGCCGCGAAAAAATCACAGAGTCGTCACCGAACTTTATTTATTCCAAAGGAAAGAGAAAATATCGAGAAAACCCCTAAAAGTGAAAGAAAATGGTCCCGCAACCAAATTCGGGTTCGGGAGTCAATTATGCAAGGAGAAGGTATTAGCACCCCTTACATCTGTTGTACTCAACGAGAACTATTATGTTTGTTTTGCGTGTAAGGGTGTTGTTATTTAAAGGTTACTTGCTATATGGTTATTGGATTTAATTAAAGGGGAAAATAAGGTTTTAAATTAGTGAGCTCATCTCGGGTGTGAAACCTCATGCCTACGTATCTCCATAGTGCAATAAAAAAATCAGAGCGTCGTATTTCGTGGGGTAGAAAAAGGTTGTTTGTTGGTTGCTTTTAGTGGACGATGTTAACATTCACATTCTAGCGTCGAAGTGTAGCTGCTCGTTGTGTGGAGACTTATGCGTTACCTGTATTGCGGTAGAACGGAAATAACACGCCTTTTCAAAAAGGTTTAAAGTTAAAAAAAGCCCTAAGGCAAGATGTCTCATTTGATTGGTTGAAAATTAATTGTAGGAGACACATGGTAGATGGTCCCCCAAGGTTGCGGGTATCTAGACATGCGGGGTCGGGAAGTAATACACCACCAACTCCTTTTTCGTTTGTTAATTACGAAAGTTGTTTTTGATATGTATAGTACTAAAGACTATGAAATGGAGGCGAATAATTTGAAGAATTGGGTCAAGCGTCTCATATTCAAAGACACTCTAAGATGAGTTAAGAAATGCTCCCGCTCACCTCTCTCCATCTACTTAAGGTTCATGACGTACAAAATGTATCATATTTTTTAATGTATTTTGAATTTGTTTAAGAAAAAGAATTTTGTTTTGTTTTCATGGACATAATCAAAAATGAATAAAAATAAAAAAGAAAATTTGTCCTAAATGTTGTCACGCAAATATTCTTTTTAGAGTTTTTTGAATGGCAAAAACTAAGGGAACATGCATTGTTTTTTGGTTTATGGTCTAAAATACTATTTTAATTTAATTAATCAAGTTTATGAAATTTAATTGATTAAACTAAATTTTTTTAAAGGAGAAGGAAAATTATAGGTTTACTTGTGACATTAGAATGTGTTTTTATTATTATTTATGCACCAAAGAAATCTAAAAGAATGATAGAAAATTAAAGCACTCAATTAAATGAAATAGAAGTGCAAAGCTGAAAAATTGATGCAGAAAACAGTCTTGTTACTGGCCCAATAATATAAGCCCAGTCAAAATTTTATTGTTACTTAATAATCCAGAAATTAAAAAAAAAATTGGGCTTAAGCTAGAATGCAGAATTGGGCTGAAAGGAAATGGGAAAATGCTAAAAAAAAGTGGAAAAAAAGCTAGAAAAACGAAAATAACAAATAAAAAAAATCCGAAATTAAATTTAAAAAACAAAATAAAAAAATCCACATTTTTTTTCATTTTCTTCCTTCATGCTTTCCAACTCAACTTTATGAATGGGTTTCTGGAGGATAGGTGAAAAAACATTAAATATTACTCAAAATTGATGAAACAAAAGTGTTTCTAACTCGATTTTTATGGGTTGCATGAAGCTATGTTTAGTTTTTATTGTTTTTATGATTTACTTAATTTTGAAATTTCAAAAATGGAGGTTTTATGTCAAAAATAGGTTTTTGGTGAAAAAAAATTATTTTTTGTAGAAGCTATTATTGTGATGCCAATGCAATGCTATCATGTGAATTAAATTTGAATGAAATGCTAGAATATGAAATTTGTTCTTGAGCTTAAAGAAAAGTTATTTTTTGCGCTGAATGGAAAAGTGCTTATTAGTGTAAAAGGGCTTATTTTGACTAGTTGTTGTACATTGCACCTAAACCAAAATTGTTGCTATACTATATACAACCTATTGTTATATTAAATGCAAATTGATATACTATGTCAATTTTCATGCTATTTTAATATGAATTTTCTCTATTCTAATTTTTTTTCTTTCTAATAACCACTTATTGGGATAGTAGCTTAACTTAATCAACCAACACACATTCAACTAAAATTCAACTAAAGACATTCACACAAGCAAGATCATGATCAATGGTATGGAATGAAAAGGGTTCAAGGCTTACCGACGGAAAGATTTACTCCGGCCAGTGTCGAAATTTTGCCGACAAAATTAACAAAGAGAAACCCGAAAATTTTCAAGAGGTAATACTTTTATTATGCTTCCAAATAATCATTTGCTTGATGATAGTATGAACATAAATTTGGAAGATGGTAGAAAATTGACAAATGCTTAGATCTTGAATTGGTAGAAATTGATTAATGTGATGAAGCTTGAATGTTGAATTGGTGAAAATTGAATATTGAACTTGTTGGAATTGAAATTGATAGATTTTCTTGGAATTGTTGAACTTTGGATGGAGATTTAGTTCCACCAATCTAGAATTTCCATTTAAAATTCTAGATGGTGATGGTGATGGTGATGAACTTTAGTAATGGTTAGGGATGAAGAAAGTAGTGTGAAATGAAGAGAGTGTGAAGAAAAATAAAAGTATGAAAATGGTGATTAAAACTAAAAAATAGTTAGTAATGGTTTAGGTTAGAATGGTTAAGTCCCAAAATTGTGAAAAAATGCATGTATATATAGTTTTTGCGATTGGTTGTGAGCCTTTAGATTGTGATCCAAATAGAACTCTTATCAATGGTTGAAAATTCATTAGAGACTTAGTTGCAGATCTTCAACCGTAGCCGTAGTATGAAAAGTTAAGAACGCTTGAGATTGAATGAAAATTGGTGGGAAATTGGTTTGATTTTGTGTTAGTTTGGAAACTTTAAGAAAATTGAAGTTAGTTAAGAGAGTTAAGAGAATATGGGTAAATGCACGAGTTTGGGAATAAATAGGTAGTTAAGGAAAGTTAGAGGCGAGACATGTTGGAGTTTAGCATAAGTATCAAGTCTCAATGTAAGACTAATTGTCATATCCTTGTAACTTGAAATTGCTTTGAATTTGCCTTTAAATTCCTCACTTTTTGCCTTAAATTTTTATGGATTAAACCATGTCTTTGGGTGCTTTTGAGAAGTGTTTTCTTGTTAAAAATAAATACTATTAGATGGTGCAAACCATGATGATCAAATTCTGAATTTTGCATAGATAGCATTGCCTTGAAAGTAGAGGAAACCATGTCTTGAGTTTAATGCATAAATGCAGAATTTTTCCTTGACTTTCGAGCAACTTTTGAATGACTTTGATTCATGATACTTGTTGATTATTTGATGTGCCTTTTTCCTTGTAGCAACTTGAACACCACCGATGTCGGAAAGTGGAGACAGAGGCATTGAAAGAAGGCTTGATGGAAGTTGATTTTTGTTGGAAATCTACATGTAGCATAACCATGACATAAGTCATTTCCTCATGAATGGTGATGAGTACTTTGTCAAATCAATATGGAATAGGTCTAGGAGAAATTATGGATAAAAACTGAGTCGGTGGTTGAAAGTTGACTGATAGTTAGTTGTTTAACCGAAAAGTCAATTGTACCACAAAATTGTAATTTTTTCCGCTTTTTCCTTGTAGTCCACTATTATGACTTGTATCACTGCAGATTTCGGCAAATTTGAAGACCAATTGACTGATATGTTTACAAAGTCTCTTAGAGGTTCTCGAGTGGATTACATTTGTAACAATCTCGGCTCATATGACATATATGATCCAGCTTGAGGGGGAGTGTTAAGGATATTTGTATTTAGAAAAGTCTCACATCGACTATAGCATATAATTAGCTGTAAATCACTCTCTATATATAATATTGTCTCCGTAGTGCTTTTTAACACACGATTTATTCAAATATCTATCACTCTCTTATACTTCAATAAAGATCTTAACACACATTCTAATTCATCTAGATCAGTCATTTGATTTTATGGGTGGATTAAACACATTGTTTCAATCACATAGTGTAAATAACAGACACATCAACTTTTTTGCAACATAATATTTTTAAAAGGTTATTAAAAAAACCTATAATTATGTTCTGACACTCGACAATATATCTGGTGAATACATATTTTATTCTACGTTGATCTCATGAGAAAGTAAAAAACAAACCCGAGTCATTAAATTTCATATTATAAGTCCCACCATGTCTAGTGCTTGAACTATAATAATTTGGCCTCATGGACTTTTGACTAAGCTTTGATTTTCTCAAACATAACTTTTGTCTTTTTTTATGTTGACAATACAATTGTCATTCATATTACATTGAAATTGATTGTCATTTTATTTGTGACACCTAAGATGGCTGACTTCTATCATTTTCACTCGTCAATACTTAATTTCAAATTGTAAATATATTTACCAAGATTACTATGTTCACATACCAACTTCTAGTTAATAAGTTGATGCTCATTTTCGAACTACATCAAATTGAGAGGGAATCTTGTTAACGAGGAACTGATCTTAACCTTTATTTAAATCATTTATTTTTTTTAGATTTATCAGACAATATAAATTTTTTATTATGACTTACAATTACATGTAATTATTGACACTATTAGCCATAGAAAATGACATAAAACCAAAAACCTTGATGGACAGATTTCTTAGTTAGAATTTAAACTTTGATTTGTCATGTTGTAAGAAGTCAACTTCTTTACTAGACACAACACAACATTTGTTGTCAAAACTAGTTGTACTTTATCGTTAAGAACTTGCACATACAATTGTTGAGTGTAGATAGTACTCATTACTTGGGAAAATTTTACCAACCTCATAACCATCAACACAAGAATAATAAACTAGGGAAAATTTTTATTTTATTGAAATCTACAAAGCATGGTTCCAAATGCTTTTACAATCCTCTGTTGGACCAAAATTTATATGGTCCACAAAAAAAAAATTGGGTGATGTTAAAGGAAGAATAGCATTTGTTAGTCATGAATTCCTGAATGTGCAGATCCAAAATAAAACCTATTCTACTCTCTTCAATTTCTCTACACCATCATCATGTAGGTGGGAAGAACTTGTTTAGATTGAATGGTAAAGTATAAAACTCTTCATTTCTGTTATCACCTCTAAATGTTCTAAACTTCACCCACCACGGCATTCCTCGATCTTTCTTTGATTTTTCAACTTCAAGAGTGTTGTCGAGGATCACTGCTACAATCAATCCTACTGTTGGTGGTGACGAGAATATCGTGTTTAAAAATGCATTGAACTGCAAAGATAAATAAACAATATAAATATTAGTATAATGTAAGTGTCTACAAATTGAGTAGGAATAGTATAGTGTTAGGGAAAACACACCCATAAGGCGTTGGTATGAACGGGGCCATGGCGTGAATTAGTCCAATATTGATCGAAAAATTGGGGAACGGATATTCCAAGGAACAATGTGAGGCCAATGATGATAAGGTTTCTCATGGAGTTCATGTTTGTAAACTGAAGAAATGATATTCCAACAGCACCTGATAAACAATGAAGCATACATATTAGTGATGTAAATTTTACGATAATCAGTGCATAGTGAAACATTAACAATGTATGACAATGAAATTTACTCGAAATGCCGAAAACATACCAACAAGGCCAAATAGAACGCAGTACAATGCAGCGAATATTGGGAAGGGTATAGATGCAAATACAGCACCAAACTTTCCTGCAGATAACAGAGAAAAAAAATCATTGTGAATCAGTCTTTTTTTCCTCATCACTAGTTGCCAGCTACCATATTGGATCAACATTGTTGCTTTTAGTAGCGAAGATTGTGTTTGAAGCATTAATACCAACCTAAAGTAGCAAAGAATATCATAAAACCAGCAGAAATCTGAACAACTCTGCGACTTCCAACTCGAGTCAGGCCAAGGAGTCCCACATTTTCCCTGGAATAACAACCAGCCACAATGTTCAAGCTATCGTAGAAAGACAAATGTATCGATATAGACCAAGCAACTTGTAATTGAACTTCAATGACAAGCAACTTACACAGAAACAGTGGAACCTGTCCCCGTTCCATAAAGTCCATCAAGCAAGATACCAATCCCCTATGAAAAATTAATAAGATAGGCTCTCAGGCACATAGATAACTATCATTAGTATTAATATCACTGTTATTAGCATTTCGAGTAAATTTACCTGCCAACCGATGCCTCGACTCAACACATAAGCAGGAGGTGGAGTGGCAATGGCCAACCGAGATGCTGCCTTATATGCACCAGTTGACTAAAAACATAGTCACACGGGCTTGAAAATAAATCACTAAAATAGAGACGAGAAGTTCTTATAAGATAACTAGGAAATAAAAATAGGTACCTCCACCATTGAGACTAAAACAGCAGACATCATTGCAAATGAATGACCGGCAGAAAATGTTGGAGGACCCCACTGTAGAGGGTACGGGAACATGAACCTATAAGCATAAAAAGAAACCTGAGAAATCACCATAGTTATTAAACGAATCAGACGAAACGATATTGTTTATTCTGAGTTACCATGGAGCAGTAGATATCAGATTAGCTCGGTCTGTGCGACAATGATGCTGTGTCAAGGAAGGTCTGTGTCGGTAAGCTCCACTTGCAGTCAAGATGACAGAATAGATCCAAACAATTGTGACACAAACCAAAACTGGGAAACGTTCAAAGATGGGAATGTCTCTAAATGGCCTCACATGCTTGAGATACTGCAATTTACACCAAATTAGTCTCTCTGAAGAAAATAAATATAAATTGGATAAAAAACCACTATGATTTCATCGTGTCACTTACTTGCGACAATCCAACGACCAACAGCAGCATTGGTATACCAATTTCTACACAGTTCCCTAACTGGAATGAAAACAATATAAAAAATGCATAGCTGTGATATGGAAAATACCCTTTACTAAAACACGAATTTAAGATATACTCCTTAAATATCATTTTTTGAAGTTACTAAAACGATTATAGATAAAATAGATTTTAAAACCACACTTACGTCTGGAAAACCTCTTTGAATTATTCCTAACCCAACCAATCCTACTACAGGTGCCATACCAAGAGGACTGAAAAATCTGCAGAGATTAGTATGTAAATGCGTAAGTATAATTTTAATGTAATTAGAAATGTGTTAGATGCAGCTAGAGATAGAATACCTTGAAAAAAGCCCCCAAACTTGGCTATAACCGAGGATTATTTGAATACTTGAGGCAACAATTAAAGCTCCTTGTATAGCCCGCATTGTATGTATAAATCTCTGCAAACCAATCACACGGCAAGATCGCTTTCAATACCCTACCAAATAAAAAACTTATTAAGTATATATTTCTAAGATTTGGGATTTACATAGAGCCATTTTGCATTAAACCATTGTACTCTAAACTTACAAATTCATCTACTACCACATCATAATTTGGATCTAAAGTTGGTAAATTATAACTCTTAGTTTATCGATTATTTGCATTTCTTAACTAAAACCCTCCTATGTTCCAACCAGAATTATTATTGACGTTTATCCATGATATTCATAGTTTATCTTTTATCGTAGTTAATCCTAATGTTGTCTTATATGCACAACAATGATGAGAAAGGATGAAAGAAACTTACTTCATGAGGATCATTAATCCGTTGCAATGAAGAGTCACCAATAATATAAGCAACTGGAATTACATACGCAAATGAGCCTCCAACTACTGCAGGTAATCTTGTTCCAAAAAGTGCTTGGAGAAGTGTGTTAATGCCAGCTACAAAAAGAAGGGTTTGTATTACTCTTGCCTTGTCACCCTGGTTCAACAAAAAATCCAAACAACAAACAATTAAAATCATCACCAATGGAATCTCACAAAAGCAACAAGTGTACATATGATATTTACATATCATGCTGATAAAGGTTGGCAAACTTTTTAACATATATAAGAACATAAGGAAGGTGAAATTCAACTTACAGAACTTCCTCCCATAGCTGGAACGAGCATTGAAGGTATCATCACACTTGTGCCAAGCATCAAAATATAATTTTGAAATGCTAAGAGAATAGTTTCAGCTGCAAGACAAATCATTCACACAGTGAAGGGAGAAAAATGCTGTAGACAACGAATGACAAAATATAGATATGGTTATACAAAAAATCTACACTTCCCCACTATCTAAATACTCAATCATCTATATCGCATTCTCTAAACATAAACAATACACTTGTCCACCAGAAGTAATCTTAATTGAAGCACTGTCGGACACTAGGCACGTCCATCGGCCAAGATTCGAACATTGGTTTGTCCCGTCCTTCCGCTAGACATAAACCTGTTGGTAATGTAATTGTATACTACTCTATAGTACTAGAATAGCAAGAAAAAAAACGTGAAGGTGCCTAGTTTTTAGTGTAACAAGAGTTAGAAACAAGGGAAGGACATGTAAGATGGACCCAATATCTCTTATTCTAGTGAAAATAAAAGATAGCAGATAGCAGAGAGGGTCCTCCTGAAAGAGAAGAAAGACACAAAATTCTAAACTGTTGGACCCCAACATTATTAAATGGTGGGTCATATCACCATAAAAAATGTGCCTTTACTTCTTCTACTGTACTAATAATTACTACTTGCGTATACAGCATTTAATAAAAATCTTCAAATATAGTATCCTTCAGTTCCTACTAGTTTCTCCTAGTTCCAACTATTATCTTCAGTTTCACTCCTTTCTACCACCAGTAAACAACTTCATTTCAAACACATTACCACAGAGTTCAATAACCCCAGAAAAAATAAATACAAACATAATGTTTTAAATAATTCTTATAAATAAAGAATAAATTATAAACTGTTCTTAAAATATCCATTTCCATAGTCCAGCTTTACTTTATAAAAACAAGCTTAACAAAGAAAAGTCTTTTATTATTAATAAGTAATTTCATACAATATACTAAATTCTAATAAAACTATTGGCCTAGGGCTTACACCAATACAAGACAGGTTAGTATAGTTAAAAAAAATCGTATATTTTTTAAATAAAAAAATTAACAAAATAAGAAAAAACAAGTTTTTAAAATTTATTATAGTCCCACATTATCTCAACGTTATAATAAAAATTTGAACTTTTAGTCTCCATTTTCGGAACCAAAGTAACAAACCAGTACAAAACTTCAGGAGGTAAATAAGTAACAACCCAAATAGAAGAAAAAAAATGGTTTTTACAAAATAAATAAAAATAAAAAGCTAACGATAAAAAAAGGAAAAAAGAAAAAATGTGAAATGAGAAATGGTGAAAGCAGGTTTGAAAGTGGTTTATGCTTATGCATGTGTGTGGAATATGAAAAGTTGAAAAGAGAGAAACCTAAATGAGAGAGAAAGAGATTATTACCCCATGGAGGATTAGAGTCTATGCAGTATTCAAGGTCTTGAAGCTGTTCCATAGGAGGATGAGTAATGTCGGCCATTGTTATGGTTGTGTCTGACAGAGGAGAAAAACGGAGAGGAAAGAGAAGAAAGGAGGAGGAAACAGAAGAAGAAGAATTCAGAACAAAGTAAAGTGAAGTTATATATATAAAGAGAACAATTAAAGCATGAGTGAATATTTTTTTTAAATAAAAAGTAATTAAAAGGTGAAAAAATATATGTGCCAGTGACAGTGTATTGCTCTCTTCTTATTCTTTCATCTACAAGCTTTCTTTTTTTTTTTTTTTTTTTTTATTGTTTTCGTTATTATTTAGGTTTATCTATATTTTCAGTTTGAAGCGGTGGTGATTTACTGAATTACCCCCTTCAACTATAGCTTGTGGGGCCACTAGTTTTTAATGGGTCATTGGAACGATTTTAATATATTTGACTGTTACGGGGAATAGATTTTATTTTTTGAATTAATTTTAATATAAAATAAAAAAATTGTGATACTTTTATTCAAATGTAATTTTTTTTTGTTGAAATTTACTATTCAAATGACTTTTATATAAATATATTTAAATGAATAATCGTAGTAATTTCACAAAATTAATGTATTGAAAATTGTTTTTAAGTATAAAATCAAACATGTGTGTGAAAATTAATTAATTTAAAATAAAATTCTATTATTGAGAATCAAACACACTTTTATTGTGAAAGTTCTTGTTGGGTGACACACCAAAAACACATTTGTTGTCATTCAATTTTTGTTTAAATATGCTTTGAATTTATGCAAATATATTATTTTTATTTAATTATTAAAAATATTTTATTACACGTTTTCATATTGGAAAATTGGAAACCTTTTAAAATTTATTTTTTATTTAATTTTATTAATTTTAAATTTCTAAATGATCTTCTTGTATGTTGTAGTTATTAAGTCAGTGTACTGTTGTTGTTATTAATTTTATGTATTTAGATTACAGGTTGAAGGAGTTAAGGCGTCTAAACATAACTTCCATGACAAAATTATTTGGCCAAAAGGAATTAATCTCCTTTAAATGATCAACATGTGTGCTGAGTTAGAAATTCTATGGAATGACTTGCGCAAATGGGGTATCATCTTGCTGAGAAAGGGTTCTTTTGAGTTTGCCTTCTCCTCCTTAGAGGATGTTAGAAGAGTATGTACATCAAGAGCTTGGAACCTCTCACTGTGTCTTTTCAAACGTTTTCCCTGGACACGAGACTTCATACCAAGCATGCAACAAAATAACACTGCTCATGTATGGGTTTGATTCTATGGCATAGCTCAAAAATATCGGATGCCCAAATTCCTCTTTATTATTGCTAGCAACATAGATACCCCATCTACTCTAATATTGCTTTGACCAAACCTCTGTTAGATAGATCATTTGGACATTTGGTTAGAGTCCTCGTGGACATATATGTAACTAAAGAGGTTAGATATAGAATTCTTATAGAAATGTGGGGATATGCTTTTTTCACTTAACTAAAATACAGAAACTTATCTGAATTATGCTCATTTGGACATTTTGTTAGAGTCCTCGTGGACATAGATGTAACCCAATTGATTATTAGACCTAGTATAAATGTTACCAATATAACTCACATCAATAAGATTGCAGTTAGACAGATAAAAAATGTTTAGAGAGATAAGCTCTCCTCTCTCTCTAAACTTAGGGTTCTCCTCTTTTGATGGGTGTCACCTCCCCTCTTGTATGAGCTTCTTGTAACGCCCCGAATATTTCGTTATTAATTTTAATTATGCATTTTTGAATTTTTCTATGGAGTATGAAGTGGTTAGGAATTATTGGAGTTTATACTATTTTATTGGAATTAATTAATTAATTAGTATAATGAGAATATGAGCTTTGGGCCTATTATGAGGTCGGGAGTAGCATTAGTGAAGGTGTAAGTTAAGCCCGTTAGTATAAGTGAGAAAGAATAAAAAATAAAAGGAATTCTGAAAAGTTGAAGAGAAAGTAGAAAGAGAGAATGGCAAGATCTAGGGCAAAGGGAGAACCTCCATTGGTAGAGCAACTTTTAAAGAAAATTGCTAAGGTAAGGGTGAGATTCTTACTTTCTAAGGGTTGGCATGATGATGGGTATGGTAGAGGTTACGTGTTCATAATTTTATACTCATGTTTGTGTAGCATTTGAATGTTTGAAGTGTTGATGAGTTTGTGAATTGATGTGTGAATTGTGTGCAATTGATGAAGTGGATATGTACAATTGGATATTCTTATAACACTGTTATTAGACTTGTAAAATGAAGAATTAAGAGATGTATTGAATTGGTGGGAAAGTGGGTGAATGAAATAGAGTAAAATGCTGTCAAAACTGATATTTTTTATTTTGGGTACGCTGTAATCGGGTAACAGCCCTGCTGTAACAGATTACATCGTTTGAACCGTTGGAAAGCTAAAATTATTACCTTTAACATGATTACAATTTTGGGATTTTAAATTAATAATTGTCTGCTGTTAATTGATATTTCGTGTGTCATATAATGCGATGATTTTGATGATAATTGATGAGAAGGTTATTGGAATGATAATTCCATAATTTGTAGAATATATTACTATGATGTGATTGTTATTGTTGACCTGAAATGATAGGATTATTGTGTAGGCTTATGCCTTATTGTTCATGATGAATGAATGTTGTTGTATTATGATATTGCTGTGTGATGATGATAATTGTTGTTCGCCTTGATCATCAAATTGGTGAAGGCTTATGCCTTGATGTTTCATAATGATGTTGTTGCTGGCTTTGATTGGCAATTGTTGAAGGCTTATGCCTTGTTATTTCATAATTATGATGATGGCCTGGAATGGCATAATTGTTGAAGGCTTATGCCTTGTTATTGCATATTTATGTTGTCGCACGTAGATGTCACGTACATTGCATTGTTGAAGGCTTATGCCTTGTTGTTGGCCTAGATTGACAAAATGTTGAGGGCTTGTGCCCTGTTGTTGAAGGCTTACGCCTTGTTATTGTCCATTATTTGGCATTTTGGAGAGGGTTTATGCCCTGATGGTACCACATGTATAGTGGGGAGTCGGTTGCATTGCATTATCATGGTTATGATATGATTAATGAATTATTTGTTGTTGATGATTAATGACATGTTGTTGAATGATGAACGATGCTAATGTTGTATGAAGCGGTGAAATTATGTATGATCTATATCTCCTATATTATTTATCATCCATTCATTTATATTGTAAGATATCTCACCCTTATGTTTGAATATTACCCCTATGTTGGTAACATGCAGGTAATCACGAATGAAGGCTAGTTACCTTCAAGTAGATCGAGCCGGGATTGTCGCTTTGATACGTAACACTCGGGGGATGAACGTTATCATTTGTTATTTGTTTATTGTTGATTTAAGTGCTTATTGAAGTATGTCTACAGCTTGAAGCTGAATTTGTTGGATTAAAATGTCACGACGTTCCTAAGATTGAATATGTGGAATTCCGCTGTGTAATTCAAAGTTGTTTCATTTTGGAGATAATATCGTTTGAAAAGTTCATCCATTTATATGTGTTACGTATCTATTATGATTAAGAGCAGTTGTTTTTATATTATGAAGAAAATGTGACATCCTGGTTTCAAAGAATTGTTTTAAATGAAAATGTTATAATTTGATTTCTATTAATATTATGCGGGGTAAATCGGGGTATCACACTTCTCCTCTCTCATCGGAGCTATTCACCACCATTATGGTATTCATCTCTTCTTCAATGGATGTTCATCTCCCATTGTAAGTTTCCCCTCCTCTCTTTTCATTCCTCTAAAACCCTCATCCATGTTAGATGCATACATGTTTCTTCTCCAACCTCCATCAAGCTCCTCCCCCTCCTCTCCTCCATCAACCATCAAAGCTTGCAACCCCGAAATCACCTCCACCAACCGATGACCCAGAGTGGTATTGACACAGAAGATAAGAAAGCCCGAAATTTATGTGCGTTGTATGTTCATGTAATAGTTTATTTTATTGTGCTTGTTTTTTTGTGGGTTCTACTTTTTCTTGCTTGGTTTATTTTGTTGGGTGTGTTGTTATTAGACATAGGTTGTTTTAAGTCTGTGCTCAAGGTATTTGATGAAATGCCTCAAAGAAACTTGGATGAAGGAAATGTGTTTTTGAGTAAGAATATTATTAGGGATGTGGCAAATCAAACTCCTCTTTTCAGTCAACAATTGTTTCATCCACAAGTTGTGATATTAATCAATACTGTGAAACTGGATAATCGATTTGAGTGTGATAAAGCTAGTGTCAAAGCTAAAGATATGATCTGTAACTGGATAGATTTAAAGACCGGGGTTCCAAAATTCACTTGTCTCTTGCGGAAGAACTTTGTCTGGTTAATTGGATTAAAGTATTGAATTTTTACCTTCCTTTTGGTTTCTATCCTCTCAAAGCTTTTTGATGTTCATAGCTTGTTAGTCTTAAATATTAGTATTGTTGTTGATGTGTGGATGGGAAATACCCTAACATATTTTCTTTCTCCATGTTTCTACTCTCTCTTTTTCATCTAATAAATGAAATTATTTTTTATAAAATAAAAAAAAAAAGACTGCAGTTAGAGATAGTTTCATTAAAAAGATTAGTAAGGTTAGTATCAATCAGGATCCCCTCTTTTTCTCTAGGAGTAATTGATAGTTTAAATCCCTACAAATATTTCAATCCTCTAAATTGTTATCATTTTTATACATATTAGTTATCATATCACAAGTATTTTTTATTAGTATGATTGGGATAACCATAAATGTCAGTCACCCTACATATAAAATCAGTCTCACACAAAGAAAAATAGCAATCAATAAAAATGGTAGTATTATTAACAATATACATGTTAATGTTACTAGTCCATGTCAGAATCAGTCCCTTAACCTACCTCCACCAGCAGTGGAACATTCACTAACTTTGTAATTTGACATAGAACCTTCAAAATTATAAAACATTTTTCTAGAAGACAAAACATACAACTTAGCTTCAGAGATGAAAATATTATCTGGTTTATTATGTTGGATTTGATTTTTTAAGGTACAAATTGTTTTAGGAATTTTCAACTCTCGACAGTTTTATCTTAAGATCTTCATGCCTCTCGGCTGACTCTTTAAACGGGGTCTGTCGTAGTTGAAGTGGTGGTATTTTAAGGTGCTCCAATTTTGGTGTCATTATCAATATTTCTAAAAAAGGAGATATTTAGGTTAGGTTTAATAACTTTTATTTAGTCATTTAGAAATGAAGAAATATTACACCCTACGATCACTATTATAAGAAAAAAAATGTTTTAATTCTTGGTCATAATAATAAGTAAAAGTAATTTATTATTGAATGTTGTAATTCCTAATATATCCCTCTATTTTATTTTCCAACATTTCATTACATTTAATAAAGAGGATATTTTAGTAAATCTAATTAATATTTTGTATAAAAGTTAACTATATTTGATTGAATTTCTTAATAGTCCTGAAAACAATTTTTTTACTTATAAACCGAAAGATGTATGTAACATTAGTTGTCAGATCTTATTCAACTTAAATGCATGTCACTATATAAATGTGGCACACCAACCTAACCAAAACATTATTAACAAGGTGTTCAACTCACTAGAGACAATTTCGTTAGAGATATAATGCAAATTCATAATAAACTTATGGAGTTTATGGAGGAGATAGAACATGACAATTTAGTATAATGTATATGGCACCCAAAAAAACAACAAATATAATTGGCAACGACTTCTTCGAACTTCATCAAGTGCAACATTGACATGTCATTTTCGAAGAAGCACAACAAAATTGGAATTGGTATTTGTTTGAGGTACGAGCACAATATATTTATGGGTACAAAAGTTATGTTTTTAACCTCTCGTATATATTAATATTTGAGAGCAGTGAACTCAGTGGTATCTACAAATTGATGTTAAAGCTAGATTTAAGCATATTGTATAAACTTCGTATACTAACAGATCAGTAGTTCAAGACAATGTCGAAGTTGACTTTATTTCAATTAGTTGAGTGTCCTTCTATATATACTATTTTAATGTTCTATCTCCAACCAATGTGGGAATTTAGGATCTTATACACCTTTGACTTAACTCATCCTTACAACTCCAACCAATGTGCGACTTTAGGATCTTCCTAATAACTATTATTTTGACATACCTAGTCGATGTATTTAATAAAATTGATAAGCATATATGTATTGTGCGGGTATGAGCCAGGCTAGGTACTAAGGTACCCATACCCACGCTCATACCCGTAGCCCGCTTATTTTTGTGGGTAATTGCCCGTGCCCATTCTTGTATCCATTTTGCGGGTTTTATCATATCCGTTTGTGAGTGATTTTTTAGGATACCAGTTGAAGATGGTTACAATTTCCATCCCTACTGAATTCAAAACAAGAAGAATTGGAAGTAAAACACGACAAAATTGTTAGACTTTTTTTATCCTCGCCTAGAAAAATATGTCGGTTTTAGAGAATTTTTGAAGACAACTAGAATTACTTTCTCATGATGAAAGGTCAATTCACTTAGCGAAATTGCCAGGCCCGGCCCAAGGGTAGGCCACCTAGGCTGCTGCCTTGGGCCTCTAATTTAATTTGTAATATTATATGTGGCCTATAATGTTGTAATCAAGTGAAATGGAAAAGTGGTCTCTTTATTACTATTGTCATTGTGTAATCTCTTCCATTTTTTCATTTTGGTTTTTGCGTTTTGCTGTTTAGCATTAGGTATATGTAAGTGCATTTAAGATTTTTCATGTTAGACAGTTTTTGTTCTTACTTTTAATTCTTTATTTTTTTACGGTTTGTTTTTAATTCTTTAATAAGTACAACTGTTCGTTGTTTTAGTATATAAATGGATAAAATATATTGTTTTATCTTCTCATTATATATTGACAATAATGGGAATTTAGTAAGTAATCTATTAACAATATATAAAATTTAAAGTACCTGGAATTTTCACGTATGCCCTAACTGATTTAAGCTTAAACTAATCTAACAATTAAGGGCACATTAGTCTTTGTATTAAATACTGAAACATGGTTGATTCTAATTCAAATTTTGCTGACATGACGTCATTACAACAAAACTGTATCATTAATTTTCTCCTTTTTTTTTTTTTTCACCTTTTTTCACGTTTCAAGCATTGAGCAGCACGAAATGTAATGATTATATATGTAGTGTGTGCTTTTTTGTATTTATGGATGTTTGTTGGAATTACAAACCCTAGACGGCAGCTGCATCATCACGCAAGGGACTTAGCACAACTTCCTACAACAAAAACCTTTCAACTTTCCATGCTGCATTGTGCCCAACTCCACTATAAATAGCCTCACCTACATGTCATTCCTTCCAAAATCGTTCTACCAAAACTACTCAAGGTTTTATATATGTTTTCTCATTTGTATTAACGTTCTGTTGTTGTTAGTTTGTATATTAACATCTATTTTTTCAGGTAATCGTGAAAAGAAATTAATGGCGCGTCCAATTGAGTATGTGGGAGATATCAATGACTCAAAGGACCTATGGAAGATTTCTGTTAGGTGCAAACATATTTGGTCAGTCACAAGTGCTTCAAAGAAGGAACACCTTGAAATGATTCTCGTGGATTCTAAGGTTTGCATCCATGTTCATTTCTGTACACTTATTTTTCATATATTTTGGACCAGATGCTGAATCCATAATTTTTAATTAATGTAGGGATCTATGATTCAAGCTGTTGTACCTCCGTACTTGGTTGCCAAGTTCAAGGAATATCTCTGTCATGGTTGTTCATATGTAATGCAGAATTTTAAAGTAGGTTCCAATTACTTCTCTTTTAAGTCCACCGATCACAAACACAAGCTGGTGTTCTGTGGTTTAACTTCCCTTAAGAAAACGGACAACTCAGAAATTCCTGTTAATGTTCTCAATCTACTTAGTCTGGCTGACATTGTAGATGGCAAGTTCCAATCAAGTATTTTAGTTGGTAACCATCTTCTTGGACTAATTCGTAATTTTTAACCTCTGAGTTTAAACGTGTGTGAGTTTTGACTTATATACGCGCTTATCTTATATTGCACGTTCTTATGTTTCAGATGTTCTTGGTGGAGTTGTAGAGATTACTCAATCCCACGTCAGTTTTGATAACAGCAAGAGCAAAGTTGTTTTTTCAATTACTGATAATAGGCGAGATCCATATACACACACTATTATACATATTCATGTAATATTTTTATATGTTTAACGGATTCATTTTTTTGTATTGCAGCAAATCCATGGTTGTGTGTACGTTATGGGGTCAATTTGCAATCCTATTCAATGAGTATTGGACAAAAAATAAGGATGCTTGTAATATGGTTGTGCTTCTGATTAATGCTCGAATAAAGGAGGCTCAAGGTATATGCTTCTGAATTTTTGTTTTTTGATGTGATATCATAGATGTGTAAAAAAATTGACATTCTGAAATTATTTAATATAACTTTGTAGGAAACTGTCCTTTAAACGTATCCAATGCGTGGAATGGCACAAAACTGATCATTAATGATACTGGTTTTGAACAAGTTTCCAAGCTAAAAGAAAGGTATTTGCATCATCTTTTTTTTTATTAACCGCTTGATAGATAATATAATTCTAACATGCATTATCTTATTATTATTGATGCAGTTTTAAAGGTGATTTCCCAAAGTTATCAGATACAGGCGTGCAAGTTAGTGCATCACAAAATTCACAATACTCAGATTTCGATAAGTTTGTATGGAAGGCTGATGTTTTAAGTCTTGCAGAAATAGGGGGTTTGCAACAGGCAAGCGACCACGTACTTTGAATGTATATTATTAACTTTGTACCGCTTATCATTAAATTTTTATATTGGTTTTGTATGTTAGGAAACTACATGTGTAACTGTTGCCACGCTGGATAAATTTGATGTTGGACAATCTGGATGGTATTACGATGGATGTGTTGATTGTACAAAGAGTGTGACTCTGAGGGATGGAAAGCTTGAGTGTTATGCAAAACATATAAGTCCTTTTCCCGTGCCCAGGTATTGTTAAAGATTTTTCTGATTTTTTTTCTTTCTATATCTTAGTATGGCTTATGATATAGTATAACATGTTGTAGGTTTAAACTGGAAATATTGGCTGTTGACGGTAAATGCAATGCAAAGTTCATTTTTTGGGACGTCGACTGTGTTAAGTTGGTAGGCAAATCCGCTACTGAGATTATAAATGTTCTAAAAAGGGTACATGAGCTCCCTTCATCATTCTATCTGTCCATAATTCAAATAAATGTATTCTAACATATCTTTTATTTTTTTTTGTGAAACAAGACTGGGGAGTATGATCCGCTTGAATTCCCTTACGAACTTGATTCAATATTGAAGCGTGAGTTGGCTATCAGAGCTGTATTCCAGCCCAAAAATGGACGCCTTTCTGTGATTGGTTTCAGAGATGATCCGGAAACCCGTAGCAGAGTTAAGGAAAATTTTAGAGCTGAAGAGGTAAATGTCTTTTGTTGTAGCTTTTAACTGGACATTTAATTACATTGTAATATACTGATGGATTGTTATTTCTCATGAGCCAACATCTAGGCTTCGCATAATTGAACCAACATCGCAGGACGAATTTCCAAGTGTTTCTGTAAGTTTTGCATAATTCACTTACTGAATGTAGCTGATTGTTACCGTCTGCAAATGTTGAGCTTGACAATAACTTTTTTTCCATGCGCATGATTTCAGGAACCTCTGTCTGTCTCAGCCGATTATGATCCTTTTGCATTAAATACTAATCTTACCCCTTCTAAGAGAATTTTGAGCGAAGCTGTTGAGGAAATTGAAGGTGTCCAGCTTTCGTCGACGAAGTTAATTAAAGATATCAAGAAGGAAGAGTAGTGGAAGATGAGCACGGAATATGTGTTGTACCCAGTTTGTAGGATTTGTTTTTTTTTTCGCTGAACACTTTATTTTGATGTATTTTATGTGATTCGAACCTTATGGGACAAATCAAGTGTTTAATTTTAAGTTATTGTATTTCTTGCTAATTTTGAATTGCAGCAACTATGTTTATGTGTAGAATAATTCTATAATAAACTTATCTATATGGATAAAAAAATAAAGAAGTATGCTTTCTATTTAATAAAGTTTAACAAATTTCTTAAATTCTTATCAATACGTTGTTTACTGGCGACGTATAAAAATGTTTCGTTGCAACAATGCCATATCTTAAAATTGAAGGATGATCAATTTGTCTCAAATGAGTTGTTTCTTCTCCACTGCAAAAAAAAAAAAATCCCATTCCTATATGCTTTATGCCTCTAAAGATGCGTCGTGATTCAATATTTAATGTGAGTATTGGGTAAAAATATGTTAAACATAATAAGATTGTATGTTTTATCACCGAAGCTTACGAAGTTCTAACACCTGAATTCTTGAGTAATCTACGAACATCCGGTCTACCGAATCGCATTCTCAAATTGAAGGTTGGTACACCAATTATGTTGATGAGAAATTTAGACCAATCTCAAGGATTATGCAATGGCACAAGACTTATTGTTACAAGATTGACCAATCACGTCATTGAGGCAAGAATTATTTCTGGAAAAAATATAGGTAACCTCTTTTACATTCCTCGAATGTCTATGTCGCCTTCAGAGTCTCCTTGGCCATTTAAGTTGATTAGGCGACAATTTCCAATAATTGTCTCTTATGCTATGACAATTAATAAATCCCAAGGTCAATCTCTTGATACTGCCGGACTGTATTTGCCTACTCCGGTCTTTAGTCATGGTCAATTATATGTTGCCATATCTAGAGTTACCAACAAAAGCGGTTTAAAGATACTGATTCATGACAACGACAATGTTCCGCTGTCGACAACTACAAATGTCGTGTACAAGGAAGTTTTTCAATCACTTTGTTAACTGGTAATCCACATTTCCACAACCCATAATCTCTCTATGTTTTAATATATATTGGTAGTTATAAATATACTTAGTGTCTCATGCTGTTTATATATTAACGTACCTTAATTTTATTCAGGTTGAAGGCGAAGTCAACAAAACATGTCAACAGCCACCGCCCACCGTGATTTACAGCATATGAATTTTTATTTTATTTATTGAATGGTAGAGAAAACTGTGTTTATCTCATTGTTGTATTTGTTTGTTTTTTTTGTAGACTCGTTAATGTTTAATCAATTATGATTTAGCTTCATTGTGTCTTTTTAATAAATTAGCAATTGCACTTGCACTTATCTGGATATTGCTCTAATATGAACTGTATCATGTAGGTTTAGGGCATGTTGAAGAAAATGCAAACTCTAATATACAACATTGGTTTGAATAACCTATACTTTATTATAGTACACATCCCAAATAGATGGTTGATATCCATTGAAGATAAATAGATGGTTAATATTAAACAAATATATGTTCAAGAATTGCACATTTATTCTGATACAACCGAACGCTATAAAATTTTTATTTTTCATACAAACAAGTTACTGTTATACTTTCAAAACTCACAAGTTATTGATACAAATAATGCTATTTTTTCCAGCATTATATCGACTAAACTGAACAACAGAGTTGCTGCGATTTTGTAAAAAGATCACCATGTAACATTATTCAATCATGCAAACATTATAAGATAATCAACAACACTATATACATGTTAAATCGAACCAAATAACGAACGGTTGAACGAACCATACATTAAAATGAAAAGTATAGCAACAGAAAACTTTCTGAATTTAATTTACTCATGATATCTAATGTTCAGATTACGAATTTGGATCCACTCCTGTTTTAATGGAGCAACCTTCCCTTCAGTTTGTAATTCAATGGTGGATGCACCCATATAAAAAAAACAATAATAACAAGACACAATTAAATAAAGCAAATTAATGTCTAAGATTAAAACAGCAGAATACCATTTCTGCCAAATCAGGCCCATCAATGTTTAGAAGAAACCAAAATATTGTAACAACAATTCAATATACCATTACAGTCCAAAGGCAATGCTAAGTTATAATCAAAAGAAAATTGAAAAAAGCAAATTAACTTATGAGAATGCAGAATTCAACATCTCCTGCAAGCAGATGACTGCTAAGCTGCCATCCTTCAACATTCTCAAAAGTTGGAGTAACAAAACATTAACACGATATTCTGCAATAATCAAAACTGTATGCGTTAGACAAACACAAAACTGTTAAAAGAAAAAAAATACAGTTTCTTACATATCACCACATTAAATCCTGAATAACCAGGTTATACCATTATTAGACAGTCTTACACATAATTCACTTACCAATTTTGCATGTTGGCAACCATATCCGACCACACCTTCCATTCACTACCATACATACAAATAAGTTAATTACAACATGAATTTAAAACAACACAGTCTATTTAAAGATGTAAATATTTACTTATCTAATCAAAGTAATGGCATACCTTTCACCTTCAAAATCCACATACACGACAGACAGCCCCTCACACACATCGACGACTCTGTGGTTCACATCAAGACCGACTCCGATTATAACATCTGACACGGCCTGAACATATTCAACTACGGCGTAGGCTAAACCAAGCTTCTTTCCCTCATGCTTTCCCCTCCACTTGATGTCAACCATCTTTCGTTGCCACACACCTGAGATGTTCCTCAACTTCTTCTCCTTTTCCCATATGCATGTTTCACTCTCCGATACCCTCAAACCCAAAGTTACACACAACTTGGTAACCTGGTTTCTTTTCCATTTCAATGACCTCCTGAGATCTTGAGATAAACGCCTGAGCTTTCTTTTGACGGAAAATCGTTCCCATCGATCACGAACCACAACGTATTTTAAATTCCTACACAGTAAAAAAGATGTATAAAGCAGATTAAAACAACCGAAGAAAAATCTGAAAGAGTAAGAATGTTGATGAAAAATCATCTTTTTCACCTGCATGCTTTTGCTATTTCGGATGAACGAGACATTTTTTAGACGGCAAGGATTGATGTTTTCGCAGGTGTCAATCGCAATGCACTGTGGAGTAAATTTTCGTTGGATACAGCACTTATAGCAATGATGCAACTTTTGGAAGAAATAAACTCATTGCTTCTTGAAAACTGTTTAGCTTCGTCGTCATGATTGCATTGGTTATTGAAAAAACTTTTCCAATGCTGAGTGACATATTAGGTAAACGTGAACCTGTTGATATCTCCAAAATATTTTCAACCACGTTTTGATGTCCATTCAAACAGTATTTATATATCACATTAAACTCATTTTGCATTAATATATTAAAAAAATCTCCCACGTGTATAAACATTTTTTTTAATGATTCAATTAAGTACTAATTATATAAAATACTGTCTTGTGTCTATTAATTAAATAATGCAATATAATGTTTTTATTATTTTATTGCTATGCTATTCAAATTATATCAAAAATAGCAAATTTAATTGTGTCAACATTTTAAGTCTAAATTATTTTTTCTTTATGATTTCTTAGTAACAAAACATTTAATTGTATCAAAATTTTAAGTCTAAATATATATGTTATCTCCAATGAAATTTTTAGTCACAATGATTTCATATACCATTCATATTTTTTTTAAAAAAAATAACTGCCACCCCTTACATAGCAAATTATTTATTACAAACATCCTATGATTATAAATATATTATATTTGTTAATAATTTTTCACAACAATGCCATATATCAAATATATATACAAGGCTTTATATATATATATATATATATATATATATATATATATATATATATATATATATATATACACATTTTTGTTACGTACTTAATTAGTCGGCATGTCGTTTATCGTTCATATTTTAATGAAGCATACAACCACATAGTAACCAACCACTGGCCACAAGCACCATGCTATTATTTTTTTATTCAAGATGTATTAATTTTTTTTGTGTATTGGATTAAATTATTCTTCCCCAATACTTATTACTAAATTGCGGCTATTATATACATCATACCATTTGATAGAAACATCTTTTCATCTTAGCCACAGTAATACGTATTTTAATATAACAACGGTTACTATTTAAACCACAACAATGATATTCTTTTAATTAAACAAACGAAAATAATAAATATGAAGTTAATATACTTCAAAGTTGATATAGATGTAACATTCTACACAAAATATAAAACCAAATGGCAGATTGTTCACACAACACAGTGAGTACAATAAAAACACACAACTCATATTATACTACTCACTAATTTAATAAGTTAACATCATCATCAACTTCGGCGGAACAACTCCACAAACATCACGCCTGCAAAAGGATTCATGGAGAATTCAAGGACATCTCTGCATTGAAGCTTTTTCTCCCTCGCAAAAGCGTACCAGCCAAGACCAATATGTTTCTCATAAGTATTTCTACTTGCTCTAATAATGACACAGTGATATTCTTTTCCATCAATCAGATCTACCATCCTTATTGCATTTTGTGCTTTACCAAAACATGTTCTTGAAATTTCCATTGGAATGTTCTGTAATTTGACATAAATCTAATCAATTTAAAGAAAATATAGAGGATCATAAATATAAATATTTACTGCTTATTTAGATGCTTACAAGGGCATTTTGTCCGTTCATGTTTGATTCGGTGACATTCGACCTCCACCGAACCTCGCCGCTATAATCAGCCGTGCGTTCATCCTCTGTAAGAAATCCGTCTTTTATGAGTGTCTCATACATCTTATTTTGCTCATCTTCAAACTCGTTATGTATGTTACGCACCCATTCAAGGCTGTCTCTCTCTGGATCACTGAAACAGAGTAAAAAAAATATGAAATTGCTAGATCTGTCAATATACTGAATAAAATTTTTTTTGTCTTGCATCATCTCTTTACACCACCAAATTTCTTCCTCATGCATGCATAAATAATTGGGAGACTTTTAACTTATCTTTCAAAAGCCAAATTATTTGAGCATGAAAAAACCAATTACCTGCTGGTAGGAGAAGGAACAAAGGGGACTCCCCATTTCACCATCTTCAAAGTTAGACTGATAATAAAGTATTTGGTGTTTTGGCTGTCCTATTAGAAATCTACCTATATATACACTTAGATACAATATCACAATTTGGCCTGTAAATAGTTATGGGCCTGTATTGTAGAACCATGGTTGGTTAAGTTGTAGTTATAGAAATTACTCATTTTCTCATATATTTATAGGATATTCAGTATATAATAATCAATTTTACAAATTTTGGTTTATTTTAATAATTGATATTGATTGAATATAAAACATCATAACTATTTCATATATAATTTTAAATACGTTTAAAATATTTGTATAAATATAAGTATTTTTGAAATAGATATAAACCCATCAATACTTGAAATAAACATTCAGCAACTGTTATATATAACATCTATATCATAAACCAATAAGCTTAATAAAACATTGTCATCATAAACCATTTGTTCTTAAATTCATATTAAATTAAACATTCCACAGCAAGACACAGAGTGTTCATAAGTTCTTACATGACATTTTCAAATCCAAAATGGTTCAGCAAACAACATTAATAACATTACTGCTCAAATTACATGGTAAAACATCTTCCCAAAAATAAACAACACAATTGCATCCTAAACGATAACTTCACTAGCATTTTCCACTTGAACACTGCTCCTTTTCCATCATTTATCCTTCAGAGTGACGTACAAAAATGGAGTAAAGCGAGGCATCTCACATTTCAAAGTGTCTCCCCTTTTAAAACCTTTGGTCTTCACAAAATCGTACCACCCCTTTGTCATGTACTTTTCATAAGGACTTGGCACACCATTGCGATTAGCAGTGTTGATTGTACACCTGAATTCTTGATGTAAATCGATATCTCTAATTATAAGCTCCTTTTGATTCCTTGGTAAGCAATACTTTGATACCTCTTTAGGAAAATGCTGCAATAATACATAGATAATTCGGTTCAATTTTGTCTCATACATACATTGTATTAAAACTACTTGAGAACATCAAATCGATTACAAGACAAAATTCGATAACATATTTAAATTACCTGAACATTTCCTCTCTTAGTTTTTCCATTTGTGATTGCAATTTCCCAACAATATGTTTTCTCCCCCCCATTCGTTGCCACCTTAACTTTAAATGGATTGAATCGCTTCCTCCCAGTTTTCAACTGCCCTTTCTTAGTTCCATTCCCTACTACTTCATCAGGGTCTGAACCGCCAGAACCATTCCTATTAGTACTCATCTTTCTACCAGTTTCTTTGTTACCAACTCTTTTGGGAACGACATTCGATGACTTCTTCGTAATTCCTTCAATTATGCGAGCTTCCTGCCTGCCAGTATAGTCAGAATCAACTTCTTCGACCTTGACTTCATTGATAACAATACTTGTGTTGTTCATTGGTCGAACTAAAGCCATTGTTTCCCGAGCTTCTGCAAACCTAACTTTTTTTTGACAGATTTCCTTTTTCCAGAAGATTCTCCCACCTCATCAACAAGTTCATTAACTACTTCCATGGCAGCTTCCTCACTGAACAAAGAGAGACGTGTACTAAGATACTATAAAACACATAATATGAGATCAACAAAAGACCCATCGATTACAGGTATCAACATATCCAGCAAACATATACTAAAAAAATACATGCAACAATAATGATCAAATTGGGACAGAAATTGTATCAACAGACACACAAACCAATAGCATTCATATTGTTTTTCATTCAATGTCTCTAACAAATATTCCAAACTTTAACCTCCAATTATGAAATATGGGATATTCGTTGAATCTCAAACGCAAAGCCCTAATCGACCCAAATAAACACCAGCAAAATAAAAATACCCTAATACATACAAATTGATAACTAACTAATTTTTTTTCTTTGTTAACAGCATAGATACATCGTGTTCGACAAAAAACAAGTTTAAGTTCTAATTACCTGTTGCCTGAAACGGAGTCGTCTGAGATCCAACCATGACAACCGTTTCTTCGTCGATTCACCATGGGATTCTCGTGCGCTTTGATCAATTGTGAGGCGACTCGCTGACTACTCGATGTCATCTTCATCCTGTCTAAGGCAGAAAAAAATTGACAAGAGATAGGAAGTGAGAAGCTACAGAGAAGGATTATGAAACGAAAAAAAATAGAATGGAGAGATGAGAGTACTTTGGGACGTTTCCAATAACAAATGCAACAATTATTTAATTTTTGTAAGTTTCAAAGCTACTAATACTTCTCTGCAGACCTGTTATGTTCCTTCTACTACACGATTTCTTCTATTAAATCCATTATATTTTATTTTCTCTGGTATCCTAATTGTTTGCATCATGAAATTTATTTTGTATTGGGCCTTCAACAGATTGGCCTATTAAAACGGCTGTAATTATGAATATATTATATTTGTTAACAAATTATCATAACAAATCCATATATTCTATTATATATATATATATATATATATATATATATATAATTATTATTATTATCATTATTATTACTATTATTCTTTTTATTATTATATGCATTATTTTGAATTACCAAATACCATAACCTTTTTTACAAGTATTAAAACGTCTTTTTTATTTATTTGTCAATTCAGGTTATTCTTATATGCATTGTTTATAATGTCGAAATTCAAACGTGTCAGATTTATAATGATAATCAATATATACGTATATATATTTTATTGCTGTATTTTATTTAACATAGTACATGTTTAAATATATTACATATTTTGATCCAATTAATATGCTTATTGTCTAAGTATATACGGATAAACTTCATAAGATGTATCTTATCCACGTAATAAGAAAACCAACCGGCCCCGTGCGATAGCACGGGTCTCCCGCTAGTTTTCATCTTAAAATAATTGAATAAATTATTTTTTAAATTTATAAATTTTATATTGAAATTCGCTTTGGGCCTCTATATGTGTTGGACCGGCCCTGAAAATTGCACTAACATGAAAAGAAAAACATAATACTCTGTCATTGAATTTTTGGTGTTAATGCAATAAGCCTAATCAGAGTTTGCAAATCTAAATAATCGGAGAGAATTGGTAGCATGAAAGAATAAACCTTGAAAATGAGCGAACTTGAGGTATCTAAGTACTCAAGAGGGAGCTTGAAAATGGGAATTGGGAGGTTTAAACAAGTATTGGATACGTTGCTACACTTAATAAGATATGTTTGGTTTAGAAATATTGGGCAAGTAAATCATTCTACCAATGGGTTTTCTATAGGAAATTTCATCGGGAAAAAAATTAGTTCATGTGTTGCTGAACTTGAAAGTAGGGTCACAAGGAGTATAAGCTCTTTGTCTGCAAGTAAACCATTATCCTAAAGTAAATCTAATGTTTACTTTATTTGATTTAGTGAAATACCATGGTAGGATCTGGAAATTTCGATACCAATGGCGAATCTAAGGGCACCAAGGTCTTTGATACAAAATTTATGATCCAAAATAGACGTAACACATATAATTTCAAACCTGGAATGTCATGCCAACAAAATATTATAAATCTTGGTTAATAAAACTGTAAGAAAAATGTTTTTGGTTTAGATAACTAAATAGTGATCAACAAAGGATTATTTGTGTCCAAGGGACAAGTGTGTGTGTGATTATGTTTCCTACTAGCCTACTTGAGGCCATTTAAGGACTTATGTAGTTTATAAACTTTGTTGGACAAATTAGAGGTAGGAGAGGAGAGGTCATTCAAGTAACTAGGCATGGTCTTGATTCTGTTGAATGTTTAAGGGAATGGATATGTGTAGGTTCAACTATGGTGAAGGGAGAATGATTAGGGTTAGGTTGAATTTTTGTTACAACTGATCCTGTGGGAATAATGATAAGGTTGGGTTCTAAAGGTTTATGTGTGAACGTAGGGACATGATCAGGTTCTAAAGGTATAAGTGTTGGAGTATCAAAGAGGGAAATGAGCTATCATGATTAGATAAGATATGATATAATCAATAAAATTTGTAGAAGGTATAAGGAAAGATAGGTGATGTTCAAATAAAATCACATTTCTATAAAGAAAAACTTGATGATAATGCATATCATATAAGATAAAGTCTTTGGCACACTCTTTATAATCTAGAAAAATAGTTTTTCTAACTTTATCATCAAGTTTTGTGTGATAGACATGAAAAGTACATAACAAAGACAACCAAATAGTTTTAGATGAAAAGTATGAGGTTGATTAAAAAGAAATTCAAGTGGAGTTTTATTATTGAGAAGAGGTGAAGTGAGTCTATTAATGAGATGATGCACTAAGTGTTGAATAGAAAAATTCAAATTTTTTTGGGGTAAATTAACTTGAAAAAAAACAGAGTTTTAACAACACTGAGAATGTGTTGATGTTTCCTCTAAAGAGTTCCATTCTATTAAGGGGTTTCATCACAAGTTTTTTATTTTTTATGAATAGTATATTTGCTAGAGTAAAATTCATGTATAAGAAATTTCATATCATTGTCACTTCTTAAGAATGCTATAAAATTGAGTTTCAATGAAAGCAATGAAGTGTGTAATATGTTTTCTTATTTATTTTTTAAATTTTATTAAGATTATCCATGTAAGCCTATTAAAATTATCTATAAGCAATGCCTTTTAAGGGTGTGTTTGGTTCGAGGTAGAGCGAGGGGAGGGGAGGGGAAGGGAGGGAATATTTAAAATGAAATCTGTTTGGTTTAATTTTTAGGAGGGGGGAGGAGGGGAGGGGAGGGGAGCAAAATCCCTCCAAATGACACTTTTTGCGTTCCCCCGAATCGGGGGGATTCGGAGGGGAGGGGAGGGGATCTGAGTTTTAATATTAATTAAATTAATATATTTACTAAAATATCCTCAATTTTATTTTATTATTATAAAAATATTATTTTCTTTTCATGTTACTACTTTTCTTTTTGTGATTTTTTATCTATTGCTTCCAAGCCTTCCATCAATTTATTATAGTTATTCTTCACTTTCAAATTATTTTTTATTTAATAAAAAATATATCTACTATAATTTTTTGTGTTTTATTATAATTTATTTTATGTATTCAAAAGTTGTTATCAAACATATATATAATTACAAAAAATCCATCCCCTCCCCTCCCCTTCTCTTCCCTCCATTAAAATCTCTCCCCTCCCCCTCATTTGAACCAAACAGACCCTAAGTGTCTCCCAGAGAGAGAATGTTTTAAATAGAAAATAAAATGTTATTTTGTTATTTTAAATAATTTGTACTTGGACAAAAAGTTTCCCTCCGATTTAGTGAGGAATAAAATTTTAATTTTTGTCCAATCCTTTATCTGATTTTTATCATGTCTCATGAATAATTTTTAAATGAAAAATTAAAATTGTGTTATCATATTATTAATTCTTTAGCAAATTCAACGCACCATAAAAATTAGTGTCAAAACATATCTTAAAAACTTATGCAAATAAGGTGGAAAACATTTTAAATTGTTTTCATAAAATTTCTCAAATAATCTCATCAAACGTATGTTAATAGATAAAACAATTCAAACAAACCTCCTAGAACTATTAACTTACACTTATTCACTCAACTTCAATTTTTTTATAAAGCTTAAATATTTTACTTCAAAATCAATTAATATTTGTTTATATTTGTATTCACTAGCGACTAATATTTACAATGTTATTTTTTTTCTTCAACTATTATAAATATGTAGAAATGATGCTTTTGATTTCATATTTCATTCAAAAATAAGTGTTAGATATTCAACTAAATTTCATAAATTATTAGCTAGACAAATAAAATATGAAAGAACTTGTGGACAAATATGTAAGATACATGTGATATAAAATAGGAGTTTTATTACATTTTCTAAGGTATTCAAAATTTTAAAAGTTAAAAGATAATTAAACAATTTTCAAAATTTTAATAAACGGTAGAAATTAAAGTTACATGCATAAAAAAAAATTTGTGTATGAAAAAATTATTCTAAATATGATAAATAAATATTATTCAAAAATTTATAATCAATTTTTTTGTGATTCACGTGAAAAGTACATAACAAAGACAACCAAATACTATATATAATTTTGGTCTAATTATTTTAATTTATTTGAAATATAAACTTTGGTTCAATTACATTTTTTTAAAATTACTTAATTCGTAATATTCAATTACTATATATAATTTTGGTCTAATTATTGTATTTTATATTAAAATTTAATTTTTAACCTATATATATATATATATATATATATATATATATATATATATATATATATATATATATATATATATATATATATATATATATATATATATATATATATATATATATATATATATAATCTTTTCATTTATGATATGACTTTAGTAGATATCAAAACTTTTGGTTTAATTACTTTTGAAAACATCGTAGCATATTAATATTGATTAAAACTTAATATTTTATAAGTTTAGTTATACTTTTAGATCTCAAATATTAAGAGAAATTAACTTGTCACCCTCAAAATTATACTTGGCACCCAAAAAATGAATGAAATGACATAAATGTCCAACAAAAATTCATAATCACATTTTCTGAAATTTGCATGAAACACTGGATTTTTCAAATCTTTGGGCGATACCGAAAATTTGGCGAAAACAAGTAAGTTTCCGGTAGATTTATAAATTTTCCCGTATTTTTACCGGAAATTGTGAAATTACTCGTATTTTGTACCGGAAATTTTAAAATTTCCGATATTTTATACCGAAAACTTCACAATTTCCGGTATCTTTATAAAATTATAAAAATATCAAAATTTTTGAAATTTCCGATATTTTCTCCCATACCGAAAATTTTGAAGATTCCGGTATTTCTATTTTATTTTAAAAATGTTATTTTTCTTATATTTTTAATTTTTTCATTGAGGACTAGAAGTAGAGATGATACTGTTGTAGATCGGGCCATTGATAGAGCTGATGCTCGTGCTCGGGTGACCGTTGATGAGGCTGGTACCTCAGTCTTACATGCTGGACGCGTTCCTTCGACCAGTTCTAACCGGAAACAGAGGGTTGAGCAGGCGGGTAGGGGGTTTTTGTGCACCTCGTCGCCGGGGTGGTAGAGCATTCACTGTTGTGGATGAGCAGGTGCATCAGGATGAGGTTGCTGAGGTTGAGGCGCTGGCTGTTGTTCGGGAGTCGGTGGTTGTTGCTGAGGAGCCGGTGACTGTTATTGAGGAGCAGATACCTGTTGCTAATGAGGATGTGCCTAGATTTGAGGAACGGGTGGCTATGGTTGAGGATGGGGTTGCCGAGGAGTGGGTGGTGCATGATACAGACACCGCCACAAGTGAATCTACGAAGCCATTAGTACACACTGATGGAGCTTTTCCAGGAGGACCTTATGACAGGTGTGTTTTGACTTGATATGCTGACCATGTCGCTTATAGGATATGGCAGGGCGAGGTATGTAACATTGCTTAAGTGCTTAATTTTTATTATGCAATTTTTATTACACACTGTGTTTTAATTGTATTTTTTTGTTACAGGAGCGTCCAGTGCTAAAGGTCACTTCTCACAGGTCAAAGTTGAAGAACTTCCCGAGATATTGACGCCTGAGCAGGTGGCGAGGATAGTTCGGGACTTCCATTTGATGGAATTTGCTGGATGCTCTCTGACGATGTTGGACACCCCTCTATTATCAGCTTTTATTGAGAGATGGCACCCAGAGACCTCATCCTTCCATCTTCCATTCAGGGAGATGACGGTGACTCTGGATGATGTGCATTCCCTATTTCACCTTCCAAATGCTAGTATGTTTTTTACACTAGTTCATAGGGACCGGTGCACATGGTGATGGATGCTTTAGAGGTTGATGAGCTGGTCGTGCTTAAGGAGTTTGGTGACACTCGAGGCTTTCACCTCAGGATGTCTTAGTTGTGGAAGGTTTGTCAGGAGCTTATCGATGCAAAGAGGTACCAGACTACCGCTAGGGCATACATGCTACATCTAGTGGCATGTACTCTCTTTGCGGACAAGTCTGGAGTTTATATCGATGTCTGCTATCTTTCTCTATTTAGCGATCTTGAGACCCCATGTTGGGCTTGGGGAGTGGCTGCATTGAAGATGTTGTACACGGTGCTTGATGTCGCATCTCGTCCTGACACCAGACAGCTTGCTGGTTATCTGAGCTTGTTAGAGGTATATATTCTTACATGGTTTTTTGTGTTTTATTATAATTTACCTGAGTTTGATTATTTTTATTTCTACAGTGTTGGATCTACGAGCACTTCCCTCACATCTGTGAGCGGAATACCCAACATTGTGCAGCTGCTGACCCTTGTGCAAGGAGGTGGAAGGCCAGATATACCCATCCAGAAGGGGTGATTGAGTACAAGCGGAGGATGGATGCTCTGACGTTGGATGATGTCATATGGACGCCGTATACAGGTCACCGCGACCATCTTCCTTTTGATGTATCTTCTTTATATTCAGGGTATGTCAAATGGGAGAGCCATGTGGCTAGACACTTACCTGAGAGGTGTCTACGCCAGTATGGTTATATACAGTGCATCCCACGGGCGGTCCCAGAGACTCCAGCTGGTGGCATTGATTGTTGGTTTTAGAGTCACATCCTCAACCCCCTCGTGAGATCATTAATACAGCCGTTGTGGTTCAGCAGCCTGGGCAGTGTTAGGATGGTTACCTGGAGTGGTTCCTCAGTGTGTCACACCCTAGGGTCATACCACCTGCCGCAGCATCAGATGTTCCAGGGCCTTCAGGTACTAGGGCTTCTTCACCACCACCAACACCTCAACCTCCCTGATGGTGAGGTTCACGGTATTTTAGCTAGGTTGGCGGATGTTTCCCGTGGAGGACCTATGTAGATTTATTTTGTTATGATTGTATTATTTGTATATTTTGTACGAACATCTTATGTATGAACATCTTTTTTATTCCATAATCTTTTTGATAGTACATGTTTCGAGTAGATAAAGAAAATAACATCAATAACAAACAAATATAGTTAACAAACATCAGATGACAAACATCAAACAAGCATAAATAGTACTCTAAAACAAGAAAACCTAGGCACAGTTGGAAGACTCTGGACGAATCATACATTTCATTATGTCGTCAACAGATCTTTGGATCTGAGCATCCAACTCGATCAGACCTTTTGTTGTCCTACGACGAAATTATTTCCACATGGCCTTCACATCTTCATCATTCTTCAACTCGATTAAGTTTTATTTCACCCTTCCATTTGTATCAATCCAGTCCTCCCGAAGCTCGGTCTTTGTCACCCTTCTGTTATCAACATTTCTTTCAACGTGGCAAAGGATTCAGGCCCATCTTAAACTTGGTTTGAACAACAGGGTAGCGGCCATTGAAATACACTTCTACATTAATAAAATACTGAGGAAGATGCATTTTGTTGAAATGATGTGTTATCCGATAACCCTAAGACCCCTATTTATACAAATGGTGGTGCATTATAGACCACACAAATGTATCGGTGCAATCAGGACCCTCCAAAAGTGTCGGCAAAATCTCAACCGTTTAAAAAACCAAAAATTACAACATACCGAAAATTTAGTTAATTTGAAATTTCTGGTATACCGAAAATTTGAAAATTCTGATATACTGTAAATTTCAAATTAGCTAAATCTCCTGTAGGTTGTATCGGAAATTTCAAATTAGCTGAATTTCCGATATTTTGTATCAGAAATTTTGAGGTGCATATCAAAAATTTACTTCGAAAATTCTTTGTTTCTCACATTTTTTTAACAAGAATAAAATTAGTTTAAATAAAAATGGAGGGTGACAAGTATAAAATAAGGGGTAGCAAGTAGAATTCTCAAATATTAAGTTCTTATCATTTTTACTTTTTGATACTAACTCAACTTAAAATTCAAAGGAAATTGAGAGGAGAATTACAAAACTACTAAAGGAAAAAAAAATACAACCAAAATAGCTTTAAAAAGTACAAAAAATTAAAATCACACAAACACAATACTTTTAGAATTTAGACTAAGAATACAATTAAACATACTACTTTTATATATATGATATTTTTCCTAGTGCATTTGAATTTGTAGGGACTAGATTGTTTAAACTCAAAACATTGAAAAAGACATATGAATTATGAAATGTCATTAACTTGAAGTTTGAATTACGTGTAGGTAGATTGGTCATAAAGGATATTAATGTCAATAAATGAATTAGCAGATGTGGAGTAGGCACATTGAATGAACCAAACCTCTTTTGGGATGGCTCTTTCCTTACACTGTCTTTATTGGATGGTTCCTTGTTTCTTTTTTGTTCGTGTGAAGGGAAAGAATATGTTCTGAAAACTCTTGCAGTGGGGTTGCCCACTTTTTTCAACTTTGTTGGTTGAGGGTAGATTTGGTAAATAACTAAGTCGAAAGGTCCAGACAAGACACTAGTCATATGATAAGAGAGCCAGATTTTTTTTATTTGAATAATAAATATACGTTTGAATTGACTATTGATAGAATTGATTTTGATAAAATTGATTTTAACATGATTGAGTTTACTAAAATTGATTTATGTTTGGATACAATAATATAGAAGTGATTGATATCCATTAATGTTGTTTAAATAATTTTATCAAAATTAATTTTGAATGGTATAATAATTTCTAATACAAATAAAAAAGAAGAAGTAGTTGATGACAATTAAATAGGTTAAAGAAGGAAAAATTAAAAAGAATTGTAAAAAAAAACATATAATAAATGTATAATTCATCCTACTAAATTCAAAAGTTAGAAATTGTAGCTTCTACTAAAATTGTTTTTGGAGGAGTAGAATTGATTTTGGAAAAGTATCCAAACAAGAGAGAAAAAAACAATTTTTAAGTTGAAGTGGATTAGAAGTGCTTTTGAAGTTTGTAGAAGTCAATCCAAACATGCACAATATATGATTAGTGATTATTTGTGCTATATCATAATTCATTAAATTATTAGTAAACTTAGTTAATTACATTTTTCAAATATTTATACATATGTGATTCACTAAAGTTAGTTATGTATTTGTATAATGTAAAACTCTGTTTGGTAAAAATAGCGGTTGATTGATAAGTTAGCTGATGGCTAATGGTTTATGGCTGATGACTGATAGCTTATAGCTTATAGCTGATGACTGATGACTTATAATTGATAAGTGGATTCAAGTGTTTCGTAAAATTAGTTGTTCAACTAGCTGATTAATTAAAATGACATAAAAGACATTTAATATATAATTATTTTATTTTAAATTAAAATAAACTATAGAGGATAAAAGTGGATTATAGTTAAAATAATAAGGATAAAATGGAAGAAAAAATGATAAGCTATAAAGCTAAAACGTTATTTGAAATAGCGTCTGGAAAATAAGCTATAAGCTAGTAAAATAAGCTATAAACTCGTGATGAAAAGACCGTTACCAAACATGTCTTTTATTGTTATATGAGCTTATAAGCTATAATCTCAAAAAATGTCATGCCAAACAGAGCCTAAATCGAATTAGATAACTCGGATTGGACTCTTGAAGAAAGTGTCATAATTTAATTATGAAGACGTTTTGAGAGATGAGAGAGTAAATCGGGCAGGTGTGACATGGTGGGTTATGAGATTGCCCGACCCAAACTGATGTTTGGTTCAAACCGAAGTTGTCGAATTACAATGCTATTAGTGTGTGAAAATTTTCATGTTTCTAAATGGTCATTATTGTCATCTCTTCAAAGAAAAAACCGATCCTCCTATTAATAAGGAAGAAGTGAGTCTTCATATCCCTACTCTCTAGCCAAAGTTTGGGATGCAATCAGTTCTTAACCCATAACTTAGTCAATGAGCTAGGTCTATAAATAGAGGATTCTACATGCCATCCCTCTAAAATAAGTGAAAAGTCAAATATAATCCTACTCAAATTTTCTAAATTTGTCACCATTTCACAAATTTGCAGTTGGAAATCGAACATTTTGAAACTTCCAGGGCGATACAGGAAATTTCCCAGTAATATCGAAAATTCTTTGCAAATAGTAAGTGCCATACTGGAAATTTCTCAATCATACCAGAAATTATTTGGAAAAAATATGGGAGATACCGGAAATTTCAAAATTTTCGGAATAAAGAAATTTTAGAATTTCCAAAAAAATTCGGTATATCGTACCGAAATAATTTTAGAATTTCTGGTAATATTTTCCATATCATTTTTTTTGTTTTTTCCTTTCTTTTCAATGAGGACAAGAGGAAAGGACAACACCATTGCCGTCAGAACCACTAATAGAGCGGCAGCTGCCGCCAGAGCTGCTGAGGCAGATGCTTCCTAGCTACGGGCTAGACGACATGCTCCGACCGGTTCTCATCGAAAACGGATGGCTAAGCAGGCGCAGGGTCAGGGGAAGTTCTGCGCACCCCAATACTGACTTTCTAGATTTTCTGCTGTTGTGGAAGAGCCTGCTCCTACGGAGGCAGATCAGGTTCTAGTTGTTGTGGAGGAGCCTGTTTCAGTGGAGGCTGAGCGGATTCTAGTTGTTATGGAGGAGCTTGTTCCTATGGAGGAACCTGTTGAGGCTGAGATACCAGTTGAGGCTCAGGAGGTTCATGTTGTTGTGGATGAGGTAGTTGTTGCTGATGAGAAGGTACATGTTGCTGATGAGGAGGTACACGTTACTGATGAGGAGGTACATGATGCCAATGAGGCAACGACTCGTGCTTCTACGAAGGCATCTGTTCATACACATGAAGCCTTCCCGGGACGTCCTAGAGACCAATTTGTGCTCACAGGTTTGTAAGAACAAGATTGGTTCTGCATCTGACCATAGATTTTGATGATAACTTTATATGTTATCTCAAGGAACAATTATATACACTAACAGTTTTCTTTCTAGTGTGTGGTTTTTTCCTTGCAGGTTGTGACTCTAGTAAGAAGGTGTGTGATATCATCAGGTTCTGAACTCAACACTCCGAAAAAATACTAGTGTTGTGTTACTATGAAAGTCAAGATTATGGAATTCTACATATGCAACGGTTCCAAGGAACGTTAGTACAAAAGCTTCTTGTCGTGACTTTGCAAGGAAACTTTGGAGGCCTTCTAAAGCTTTATTTTTGTGTCCCATGTTCTAAAGATGCTGAAGATGAGGTTCAGCTGAACAAGTTCTAAATATCTGGAGACATCACTTCTGACTAAGTGTTGAAGACTCTAGAAACAAGGTTCTGCAGAACAAGCTCTGAAGACTCAAAGACTTAGGTAGTGAAGATTCAAGTTTTGATCATCTATAACATGCTTCAATCAACATACAATTAGAAGCCTCTGAAGACTTAGAAGATCAAGGACGGCTTGCGTGTGAGCATAAAAGTACTAACGTAAATTGTGACCTCTATTCTTATAGGATGGCGTAAGGACATTCCAACTTGTATTTATTATCTACCATTCCCACCATGACCGTTGGGGACTTTACAATTCTACTTTTCCTTACCTATTCAACCCTCCAACAAATCTATCCTTCTCTATAAAGGAAGTCATTGTAATAATTTGAAATCAACAAATTAGGTCTATAAAACTACACCAAAGTGCTGCACAAACTCTATTAGAGAAATCTTTGTATAGTTTTGTATTTTAGCAAGGAGATTTTGTTCGTGCCTTGCTTATCAACACTTTTGTGTTTGTGTACTTAGACATTGTGTAATATGCTTATTAGAAGCATATTAATAATACACACTTATAATCAACTTGGTTGACTGTTTCCTTGGGGGACTAGGTGCTAGTTAGAAGAACTGAGAAGACTGTGGTTGTAGTCATAGTGGTTTCATGATAAGGATCATCTGAACTTGTTGGGATTGTCAGCAAGGTTGATCATAAGCTTATTGTGGTTATTTCCTTGAGAGACTAGGTGCTAATTAGGAGTCTCAAGAAGTAATTGACTGCGGTCAATGTGGTTGTCTGTAATCAGTTTGGTTAAAGTGGATTAAGTCCTTATTGAGAAGGCAAAATCACCTTAGTAAATGGACTGGAGTAACTTTGTTAACAGCGAGCCAAGATAGAAATAATTGTGTTCATCTATTTTTATTCACTTATTAACCTTCTGTTTCAAGTTACGAAAATATTATATTTGGTGCAACCCAATTTATGACGTCCCCTTTCTTGTGTTTCTCGTACCTTCAATTGGCATCGAAGCTCCGGTTCTGGTTTAATTTGCTTAACCATGTCAGATAAAGATCCAGACAAGTTTCAGAAATACTATGGTTGATCCTACACCACTACCTCCACCAGTTATCAATGAAAGAAATCACTACAACTCTAAACCTCTAATCTTTGATGGAGAAAAATTTGATTACTAGAAAGATAGAATAGAAAGTTTCTTTCCGAGCTATGATGTTGATATATGGGATATGATAGTTGATGGCTACATACATCTTGTCGATGATAGAGGAAACAAATTCGAAAGAAGAAGAAGAAGGAACGACCAACAAAAGAATGAGTATAAGAATCATCACAAAGCTAGAATAATTCTGTTGAATGTGATCTCTTATACTGAGTATTAAAAGATAACAAATAGAGACTCTGCCAATTCTATATTTGAATCCTTAAGAATGACTCATGAAGGTAATGCAGAAGTCAAAGAAACCAAGGCCCATGCCTTGATTAAAAAATATGAAGACTTTAAGATGGAGGATGATGAAACAATTGAGACAATATTCTCAAGGTTTCAAACCTTAGTTGATGGACTGAGAGTTATGAACCAGGGTTACTCAACTTCATATCACGTGAAGAAAATTATCAGAATCTTGCCATCTAAATGGAGGCCTATGGTAAGTGCACTCAAACTTGCAAAGGATCTGAACAATACTTCTTTAGAGGAACTAGTGAGTTCTCTAAGAAGTCATGAGATTGAGCTAAAGCAAGATGAACCTCATAAGAGAGGAAAATATGTTACGCTCAAATGTGTCTGAAGTTTTGAGAAGTCCAAAGCTATTCAAGATGAAGAGATTGAGGATTCAGAAGATGATTTTGATAGAATAGAAAATGAGTTGTCTCTGCTGTCTATAAGGGTTAACCGCCTCTGGAAGAGAAATCAAGGCAACTAGTTCAGAGGTACTAGAAGGACGGATGGTCATGTCGAGTCTACTTCTGATCAAAGGAAGTGTAGTGGAAAAGAGGTCATTTGTTATGAATGTAACGTGGCAGTACACTTCAAATACGACTGTCCTAAGTTACAATAGGGAAAGAAGAAAGGGCTAATGGCAACTTGGGAAGATTTTGATTCCTCATAAGACGAGTTTCAAGAAGAACAGGCCAACGTAGCTCTAATGGCTTGCGTAGGGACTTTAGAAGAAGAGATCCCTTCAGAAGGCAAATCATGCTCAGAATCAGGTGAAGAAGAGGTAATCTTCAAAGAGGCATTCTCTGCCTTTTCTCATTTAGAATTATCTACTTCCTTAACTGAAACTCAGGAATGACATGAGTTACTCAAGATTAAATTCAAGGAACTTAAAAAAATCCCATGAATTTATATCCTCTGAAAACAACAAGCTCAAGGAAGATTTCTTCATTCTAAATGAAGAAATTTTCTTATTAAAAGATGAGAACTCTGGCCTCAAAGGCATGAGGGTTCTTCCAGAAGCTTATGATAGTACTAATGATGTCATTAAAAATATGACAAAGCTTTTCATAAGTTCCTAGCCATAAGCATAGGGAGAAACACAAATGGGGCAAATGGTATTGGCTATAACTCCTATGACGAATCTAAATCTAATAAGGAAGCAAAAATGGGGCAAATGGTACTGGCTATAACTCCTATGACGAATCTAATTCTGATAAGGAAGACCAACCTAATAATCTTCATTCTCATTTTGTTTCTGATGGGTTTATGCCAAAAGATAAAGGAAAAGAAAAAGAAAAATATGATTCTAAATCTAAGGCAAAACCTTTGGCTAAACCTCCTTGTTTTAAATCCTGCAAATATGATTATTCTACTGTTAAATCCAAGGTTGTTAATAAGAAAGGACCCAAGATACTATGGGTACCCAAGAAACAAATCATCTTTGTTGCAGATATTCTCAGTAGAGAAATTGAGACACCTGTCATGGTACCTGGACTCCGATTGCTTGCATCACTTGGTAGTTCGCTTTGACATGTTTAAGGTCAAGTATAGGATATACAACAGTTAAACATGTCAAAGCGAACTATATTTTCTTTTGCAGGACTGAAGATTATACCTTTTGAAATCAAAAGGTATTAGTTCTGCTCAAGTGGATCAGGAAGTTAAAGACTAAGATGATGTCTATTCAAAAGATGTCTAAAGCATAGACAAGGATCGTCATATAATATGAGATTACTTCAGAACAAAGCATCCTTAAAAAGGGACATCCTAAAGAAACTTCTAAGACCAATATTGGATTCAGGATACAAGATGAACCTTTCTCATACATTATAAGTATTCATTATCTAACAGCGCTTTAATAGACTTTCTTTAGAACTCAAATCTGATGGATTATCTATCTCCATGGTATGGAAAACTCTTGGACGGAATAAACCTAACTTCCTTAATCCCAGCAGTTATTCCTCATCAAAAGGTTTTTATGACAAGATCTACATTGTATCATTCACCGGGTATATAAGAAGGATATCTTTTCACAACAAAATATGGCTCATAATCTCTTCTCATATACTTAGAAGACTGCATTACGAAGAAGGAGCTACCCAACATTTCTCCTAAAGCTGCGGTTAGCGGTATCAATTGTTCTTGATCCTCCTAAAGTCTTCTCTTTTAAAACTCTAAAAAATATCTATGTTATTGCAGAAAACTATGGGTATGTTGTTCGACTTCTAACACTCTCTAAGGTTGCAGCCCAACTTTGTAGAAAAGTAGAAGCTATCCCGCAAAGAGGCGAACTTGAGTTCTCTTCAAGCATGGAATTCGACAGTTCATCTGATGATGACTATTTTAACTCCGCTTCATATTCACAAGATGTACCTTAGTCATTTTACTCAGAACCACTTCCTGTCTAGACAATCATCCCATCCTCCTCTAAATCCACTTTTCGTAACACTTAAAAGTTACAAAATTCCTAAAATCTTTGGATGATGATATCTCGACAAATTCTGATGAAGTTGTTGTACTCTCATCTGATTCAAAACAAGAACGCATCTCGACTCATCACATAAACATATCATTCAGATATTCTTGAAAAGAGTTCTGTTGATTTAACCTTAGACTCCTCAGGTCTCTCACCAAAAGCTACCACTTTAACCAAATCACCTGTCTCCATACTTGGAACAACATCTACTCAACAAAATTCTCCAGTTTCAAAAGAAAGTCCTTATGTTCATTCGCCAGAAACCTTCATAAAGATTCCATCCAACACTTTCTACAACATCCAAAACACCTCTTATCATCTTGCATTTCAACGAACTTATGTTCACCCACCTACCTTCACTGAGCTTATGGAACAAATTTCAGTAAAATGCTTTTCTCACGCTTCAACGAACTCTCAAAGGTTCTTCATATAGTATGGATCCTGATAGGACTGAAGCTATATGGATTAACTTCAGAAGATGGATGTAGTTCAAATCTGATATCATAAAATCCATTTGTCGTTAAGATACTGAAAAGAGGTTTGAATAATGGTTGAAAATCTTCTTAAATCCTCCCTTAAGTTTGCCTGCTCTAGAGGTTCATGTTTCCATACTTGAACAACATGTTGGTGTTGATATTACCGGTTCTTTGGAAGCTGTTGTTGTTGATGCTTCCGGTGTTGGAAGATTTCTTACTGGTGATCAACCTTTTGGTTCTGCTACGATGTTGACTGATGGTCAAACTTCTGGCACTAAGGGTAAATAAGATATGGTGATTGAAGACCAGCCAGTTAGGCTGAAGGCTATTTTGGAAAAAGAGCATGAAGAAAATCGTCGCATCCATCAACGCTTGGATAAGCAGGATAAAATGGTTTCTGCTAAGGATGCTGAATTCAAGCAGATGTCTGAATTGCTGAAGGAGTTCACGGCTAAGTTGGAGAAGAAGGATATTTAAACCTTACCCCTTTGTATTAGAACTTAAGCATATTTTTTCTTTTGTTTCTAGAACAATTGTATCTTTATTCCTTCTCTTTCAATGCAAACTTTTATTTTCTTGTCTTAAAAACCCTTTTTGATAATGACAAGAGATAGAAAAAGTAATGATTTTGATGATATATAATCTCATGCTCAAAGCCCAAACATGTTAAACATGATATAAAATGCTTTTGCTACTAACCCACGTTTGATTCATGAAATTTGCAAAAGTTCACTGACTTTAATAGACAGGTAATCTGGATAAGCTATCAGAAGATCATAATTTGGTATAAGTCCATATGGCATCAGAAGATCCTAAGAAGTTAATGTCAGAATACGAGATCAAGATATTGGCGTCAGCGGACGTAACCAAGATCAAAATGCATGGAAGTTGCTCTGATGAGCTAAAAGCATATGTTAGAAAAGATGTCGTTGTTTAGAAGTTGTGAACTGTATAAAATGAATCTTACTTTGATATTTTACTTATCTATGAAAGTTATTTCTGCTCTGACACTATGATGTATTCAAAAGTTATATGCTTTTTGAGAAAAGAGGTTGTGAACCTACGCTCTTATATTCCGCAAGCTCACTTTGATTCAATACATGTGTGCACTGAGACAATGTATGTTTCAGAAGTTGTGAACGTTATGAAAATATGGTTAAATCAAACTCAGATACCTTAACTGTTCATAAGTCGTGGACCGTTTGAAAGTAAGGTGATCATGTGTTGATAACACCTATTGTTTAATAGTTGTGAACTTTCTGAAAATATGGTTAAATCAAGCTTAGATACCTTAATTATTCTGAAGTCGTGGACTGTTTGAAAGAAAGGTGATCATGTGTTAATAACACCTATTGTTCAGAAGTTGTGAACTTTTTGAAAGTGTGGTGTTTTGACTTTAATGCTTCATAAGTTGGAAAACTGTATAGAAGCAAGTCAAGGGTAATCTCTAATTAAACATTTTGGTCAAAAGTTGTGAACTATCTGAAAGAATGTTAAACATGTGCTCTAGCAACGTTTGGTTATTTTACAAAGCTGTTCAGAAGTCGTGGACTATCCGAAAGCTGTTGTAACCAAGGTTCTGAAGGACTAGACTCTGATACTTTAGAAGTTGCGAACTTTTTAGAAATGTAGTAAGTCTACTCTTATTCTGGTACTAATTCAAAGGTTTTGAACCTTCTAAAGACATGATCATAAGACATGTTCTACGACATGGTCCAAGACACGGTCAGAAGACATGTTCTAAAAGACATTGTCTAAAGACGTGTTCTAAGACATGGTCAAGAGACATGGTTATAGGACATATTCTAGGACGTGGTATAAGATATGGTCATAAAACATGTTCTACAACATGGTCAGAAGACATGGTGTGTAAGAAGTTGGTTCAGGTGCTAAACCTTCTGGTGTTATGATGCTTGGAACCTTCTGGTGTATGATCAAGCTTCTGGATAACCAACATTATAAGTTCTGATGTTTGATGCTTGGAATTAATACAATAATTAAACTAGGTTATGATACTTTTAATGTTCTGGTAGTACGTCGGGTTCTGAGATGAAGACCAGACAACTCTAGTCAGACTCTGATGAGACGTCAATGGAGAAGTATTCCTTCTCTATAGTTTATTATGTACTTAAAAAATTTATTTTGTGAGTCTTGGGCTATGGGGGAGACTTTGAACAAGCTTAAATGAATTTTAAAGTATTAACGAATTCGGGGGGAACGGGTTAGCTTTTATGAATTTGAGTTTTATGGTGATTACCCAGTATAAATTGTTTTATCAAAATACATGGTTTTATCATCATCAAAAAGGCGAAGATTGTAAGAACAAGATTGGTTCTGCATCAGGCCTTAGGTTTTGATGATAACTTTACATGTTATCTAAAGGAACAATTGTATACACTAACGATTTTCTTTCTAGTGTGTGACTTTTGCCTTGCAAGTTCTGACTCTGGTAAGAAGGCGTACAACGTCATCAGGTTCTGAACTCAACACTCTAGAAGAATACTAGTGTTGTGTTACTATGGAAGTCAAGATTCTGGAGTGCTACTTATGCAACGGTTCCAAGGAACGTTAGAACAAGAGCTTGTGATCATGACTTTGTAAGAAAACTTTGGAGGCCTTCTAAATCTTTACTTCTATGTCACATGTTTTGAAGATGCTAAAGATGAGGTTCTATTGAACAAGTTCAAAATATCTGAAGACATCACTTCTGAACACCAAGTGATGAAAGACTCTGAAGACAAGGTTCTGCTTAACAAGCTCTGAAGACTCAAAGACTTAGGTATTGAAGATTCAAGTTCTAATCATCTACAACATGCTTCAATCAACATATAATTAGAATCCTCTGAAGACTTAAAAGATCAAGGATGGCGTGCGTGTGATGGTGAGCATAAAAGTACTAACGTAAATTGTGACCTCTACTCTTATACGGTGGTGTAAGTACATTCCAACCTGTACTTATTAACTATCATTCCCACCATGACCGTTGGGGACTTTACAACTGTACTTTGCATTTCCTATTCTACCCTCCAACATATCTATCATTCTCTATATAGGAAGTCATTGAAAGAATTTGAAATCAACGAATCAGTTCTACAAAACTACACCAAAATGCTACACAAACTCTGTTAGAGAAATCTTTGTATAATTTTTTATTTTAGCAAGGAGCTTTTGTTCGTATCTTGCTTATCAATATTTTTGTGTTGCTGTACTTTAACATTGTGTAATCTTCTTATTAGAAGCATCTTTGTTATACACACATGTAATCAACTTGGTTGATTGTTTCCTTGGGGGACTAGCTGCTAGTCAGAAGCCCTGAGAAGATTATGGCTGCGATCATAGTGTTTTTAAGATAAGGATCAGCTGAACTTGTTGGGGTTGTCAGCAAGGTTGATCATAAGCTTATTGTGGTTGTTTCCTTGAGAGACTAGGTGCTAGTCAGGAGTCTCAATAAGGCCTTGGTTGCGGTCAATGTGGTTGTATGTAATCAGTTTGGTTATGGTGGATTAAGTCCTTATTGAGAAGGAAAAATCACTTTGGCGGATGGACTGGAGTAACTTCGTTAACAGTGAACCAGGATAAAATAATTGTGTTCATATATTTTTATTCACTTGTTAACCTTGTGTTTTGAGTTGTGAAAAGATTACATTTAGTGCAACCCAATTCAAATCCCCATTTATTGTGTTTCTCGCACCTTCAAAATTTTAACAGAAAATGATTTTTATAGTGTTACATAATTTTGTGAAAATTTTTTTTACAAAGAAACTTTTTATAAAAGCTTCAAATGAAAATTTTGTTTGAATAGTTATTCTTAAAATGTTATTTTAGGTATTTCATCTATTTATGGAAAAAAAATTGGATATCAAAATTTCAAAAAATCACTTAATTTTGAAGCTATTTCAAATAGATTTTCATGAAAATCATTTTTGAAATACAACTTTTTGGAAAAATTGGGATTTTGACTAAATTTTGGTCTTCAATAATGTATGTTTATGTTATTGGATGTCAAAATTAGTGTTTCATTTTAGAAAAAACCAAAATAAAAAACTTATAATATTTTGAAAAACGATTTTAAAAAATCTATTTTCAAAAATACAAAGAAAAAATCCATTTTTTTAAAGCTGAAACAAATAGACCCATAATATCAAAATTCAACCCGGATAATGAAAAAAAATACAATAATAAACTAATATTACCTCTAATAGTTAGAGCTCTATTTTTTTTTCAAGTTTAGTGGAATTTCGTGCAGATAACGTGCTCTAAAATAAGGAGAGAAGATAAAAGAGAAAAGAGAAAGATGAAAACAATTCTATATTATTTCATCGATGTATTTTTACAAAGAGATTGATCATATTTATTAAGATAATATTCAAACAGTAAATACATATGGTTATAGATAAGAAATAAAATTATTGGAAAACAAATATCCAATTATTCATATCAGTTTTTAAGTAGTTTACTAGATCCACGGTACTTTTAAAAATCTCAAATTCAAATCTCAATAAACCTACGCTAAACTTAGAGCATCCACATCCATACCACCCAATTTGGTGGTATAAATGGACCCCACTTAATATAATATATTATTTCACACTTCTCCATTATTTAAACCACCTAATTAAAATTTGTAAATATCCATACTACCCATTTAAAACTTTAAAATATGTCTCACTAATCACACAATATACACTAATTTAATATTTAATATAATAAAAAATTGAAAAAGCACAGTAGCATTATTTGGAGTACTACATTATTTGCATTCAATTATCCATACTATTATGACACAAGTGGTACATGTGGCAAATACCACCCCCTATATTTATTCCTGATTGATTCCATGATTTATTTCTAATTTTATTAAATTTGATTATATATTTATTGAATGAAGAGAAGATTTATTTTAGAATAAGAAATTAAAGAGTTTTTAATATACTTATAATAAATTTAAATATAACTTTTTAATTAATTGTTTTACCAATTTTACTTATTAAGGTAAAACTACTAAAATGTGTGATGAGGAGAGGGAGTAATAGAAATCGTTTATAGGAAAGTGAACAGCTCTATTCTTCATTACCCTTGGAAACAGAGCAATTTATATTCGTGCCCCCTCCGTTTCTGTTTGAAAACGTTCAACGTTTATTGGAAACTACATTTCACTCTCTAAAATCTAACCGTTTAGTTTTCACTGTATGTATTTAAAGAAGTTTATCAAATCGTTTCCACGTATATTCCAGTTCCAGCAATGGAATTTTATAGTGAAACCACAACAGGGCCAAATTGGCTTGATCTTCCCAAAGATTTGACAGCAAACATCCTTAAGAGGCTCGGTACTTTTGAAATTTTAGCCAGTGCATCCAGAGTTTGCCCATTATGGTGGAACATTTGCAAGGATCCTCTCATGTGGCGCACTATTCACATGCCTCACGTCCGTAATTATAAGTATTTGGACAACATTTGTTGCATTGCTGTTGAACGAAGTTGTGGTCAACTCGAAGACATTGATATTGAGCGTTTTGCCACCGATAATCTCCTTGAATGCATAGCTAACAAGTAATTATCACCAACTTTGTTTGCTCCTATCTGTCTTATTGTTTCTGTCTTATTGTTTTTAATTCCAAATTTTACAGTGGCAGTCACCTTCTTTCCTTACGGATGGTAGATTGCTGGGACATTTCAAATAAAGGATTCCGTGAAGCTGTGAGTAAGCTTTCGCAGTTAGAGATGGTTGACATTTCACTTTCCTTTGTAACTGGGGGTTCCCTTGAGGTCCTTGGTCGATCTTGCCCTCTTTTGAAATCGCTTAAATTTCATTTAAATAGGGGGTTAGTTTTTTCCAAGTCTGATGCTACTGCGTTTATTATTGCTGAAACTATGCCTGCCTTATGTCATCTTGATATCAAAAGACATGTGCTCTCTAATGTTGGTTTACTTGCCATTCTTGATAAATGTCATCTTCTTAAATCTCTTGACATTCGGAGATGTCCATATCTAGAATTGAATGATAGCTTGGAGAAAAGATTTGCCGATCAGATCAAAGATTTGAAACGTCCAGATGATGAACTTGAGTCTTATTGGTTCTATGAGACATCAGATGATGAATAGGACGAATACTATAGTTTTTGGCCTTATGGAGAAATGTAGAAGCCTAGGAGTTGATGTAATAAGAGACTAGAGTAGGCAATCCCAGCCCTTATCATTAATTTTATTGTTCTTAGTTAATTCTATATGCTTAAATTAATTTTTAATTATCCAGACCAGGGGAAGTTATGAGACGTTTGCTTTATACTACAATTTTGAAGATTGGTTAGTTTCAAGGTTTATTAATTCTGAAGTTTGGATTTTAAACCTATTCAAATAGTTATTCAATTAAAAAGTCATTAAGGACACTATGACTATCGTTGTTATAAGTTATAGTAATAATCTCTGTTAATTACTATGCATAACTGATGCACGCGGTTAAATAAAAATGACACATGGTGACTTACAAGTAATCAGATCATTTCCTATTATTGAGAACGTTAAGATATTAAACATTCAAATAGTCAATCTTTGCTCGTCTTCTATGTTAATCGCATCACGTATTTCTTTTTCTTTCATTTCTTAATCAAACTTAAAGTTAGAAAATTAAAAATAAAGTGAGGGAGAATGAGAAGTGGTTCTAAATTGTTGGAAGAAATAGATGTGATGAGATACAGAAAATGTGTGAATTTTGAAAATTTTAAAATGAAAAAGTCGATTTTGTTGATATCACTACATTAGCTTCAATTTTCAATAGCACTTGTTTTTTTAAATCTAAACAAAAGAATTTTTTTTTTTTTAAAGTGTTAAAAAATGCTTAACAATAGAAGGCTCTAAGAAATTAACTCGCCATCCCAAAATTATATTTGGGGCACCCTCCAAAGTGAATGAAATTTCCTAAATGTCCAACAGAAATTCATTACCACATTTTTTAAAATTTGTGTGAAATATCGGAATATTCAAATCTTTGAGCGATACCTGAAATTTGAGGAGCGTACCTAAAATTTGTCGAAAACAAGTAAATTTTCGGTAGATTTATGAAATTTCCGAAATTTTGTACCGGAAATTTTAAAATTTCAGGTATTTTATATCGGAAATTTCATAATTTTCGATATCTTTATAAAATTATAAAATATCAGAAATTTTGATATTTCCGATATTTTTTCCCATAATGGAAAATTTGAAAATTCCGGTATTTCTATTTTTTTAAAGTGCTATTTTTCTTATATTTTTTACAGTGAGGACTAGAGGAAGAGATGGTACTGTTGCAGGTCGGGCCATTGATAGAGGCGATGCTCGTGCTTGGGCGGCTGGTGGTGAGGTTAGTACATCAGTCTTACGTGTTGGACGCGTTCCTCCAACTGGTTCTAATCGGAAACGGAAGGCTGAGTAGGAGGATAGGGGGTTCTGTGCACCTCGCTGCTGGGGTGGTAGAGCATCCAGTGTTGTGGACGAGCATGTGTATCAGGATGAGGTTGCTGAGGTTGAGGCGGTGGCTGTTGTTCGAGAGCCGGTGGCTGTTGCGGAGGAGCAGGTACCTGTTGTTGATGAGGAGGTGCCTAGAGTTGAGGAGCGGGTGGCTTTAGTTGAGGATGGGGTCACTGAGGAGCGGGTGGTGCATGATACGGACACCACCACAAGTGCATCTATGGAGCCATCAGTACACACTGATGGAGCTTTTCCAGGAGGACCTTCTGACAGGTCTGTTTTGACAGGATATCCTGACCATGTCACTTATAGGATATGGCAGGGCGAAGTATGTAACATTGCTTTAGTGCTTAATTTTTATTATGCAATTTTTATTACACACTGTGTTTTAATTGTATTTTTTTTGTTACAGTAGCATCCAGTGCTGAAGGTCACTTCTCACGGGTCAAAGTTGAAGAACTTCCCCGAGAGACCGATGCCTAAGTAGGTGGCGAGGATAGTTCAGGACTTCTATTTGATGGACTTTGTTGGATGCTCCCTGACGATGCTGGACGCCCCTCTATTATCAGCTTCCGATTGCGGGTACATTTTTTACACCTGTTCATATGGACCAGGCGACGGTGGTGCACATGGTGATGGATGCTTTAGAGGTTAGTGAGTTGGTTGTGCTAAGGAGTTTGGTGACACTCGGGGCTTTCACCTCAGGATATCTTGGTTAAGGAAGGTTTATCAGGAGCTTGTCGATGCAGAGAGGTACCAGGCTTCCGCTAGGGCGTACATGCTACATCTAGTGGCATGTACTCTCTTTGCGGACAAGTCTAGAGTTTATATAGATGTCTGTTATCTTTCTTTATTTAGCGACCTTGAGACCCCATGTTGGGCTTGGGGAGTGGCTGCATTGACGATGTTGTACATGGCGCTTGATGCTATATCTCGTCCTGACACCAGACAAGTTGCTGGTTATCTGAGTGGTTCCTCAGTGTGTCACACCCTAGGGTCATACCACCTACCGCAACATCAAATGTTTTAGGGCCTTCAGGTACTAGGGCTTCTGCACCAGCACCATCACCACCTCCACCTTTCACTGGTGACCAGGACAGCCGCTTGTAGTACATCGCAGTTTACTTGGATAGCCTCATGGGTTTGGTGAACCCTAATAGTGAGATTCACAATATTTTAGTTAGGTTGGGGGATGTTGTCCGTGGAGGACCTATATAGATTTATTTTGTTATGATTGTATTATTTGTATATTTGTATATTTTGTACAAACATCTTATGTATAAACATCTTTTTTATTGCGTAATCTTTTTGGCTAGTACATGTTTCGAGTAGATAAAGAAAATAACATCAATAACAAACAAACATAGTTAACAAACATCAGATGACAAACAACAAACAAGCATAAATAGTACTCCGAAACATGAAAACGTAGGCACTACCGGAAGACTCTAGACGAATCAGACACTTCATTATGTCGTCAACGGATCTTTGAATCTGAGCATCCAACTCGATCAGACCTTTCGTTATCCTATAGCAAAATAATTTCCACATGTCATTCACATCTTCATCATTATTCAACTCGATTAAGTTGTATTTCACCCTTCCATTTGTATCAATCCAGTCCTCCCGAAACTCGATCTTTGTCACCCTTCTGTTATCAGAATCAGATAGCAAATTGTTCAACGTTTCTTTCAAGGTGGCAAAGGATTCAGGCCCATCTGGAATCTTGGTTTGAACAATAGGGTTGCGGCCATTGAAATACACTTCTACATTAATAAAATACTGAGGAAGAGGCATTTTGTTGAAATGATGTGTTATTCGATAACCCTAAGACCCCTATTTATACAAATGGTGGTGCATTCTAGACCACACAAATGTATCGGTGCAATCAGGACCCTCCAAAAGTGTCGGTAAAATCTCAACTGTTTAAAAAACCAAAAATTACAACATACCGGAAATTTAGTTAATTTAAAATTTCCGGTACATCGGAAATTTGAAAATTCCGGTATATTAGAAATTTCAAATTAACAAAATCTCTGGTATTTTGTACCAGAAATTTCAAATTAACTGAATTTCTGGATTAAATAGAGGTTGGCAAGTAGATTTCTCCTCTATTTGGGTACAACCTTATCATTTTTTTTAAAATTTCTTAATACACCTTATGTTTTTCTAGCGCACCTTGAAAATATATGTATTTGCCTCTAGATTTCGGAGATACAACTCTGAAAGGTATCAAGATATAATAAAACACAAATTCTTTTGGAGATGCAGTTTCGATATAAAACCGACTATGTGTTTTCAGAATAATGCTTTACAGAAAAGAAAAACATAATTTAAATACACCAACTTCACAAAATCAAAATACCATTTATATCATAAAATAAGCAATACATAAGGAATTTTAACATAGATTAAACATTACACTTCAACATCCTGGTGGACATTGCAACATCTTGATAATATCATCGATAGATCTTGAAACAATCGCATTCAGCTTGATTGAAACTTTTGATTCTAAATGAAAAAAAAATATTTCACATAGCCCGTAAATCAGCGTATGTCTTTACTTCATTGATGATGAACTCAAGCTCCCCTTTGTTGTCAACGGATGGGGAGCGGTTCTAATATAAAACCGGCTGTTGTGGGTTCTATTTGGAGGTAGTTAGTATCCAAGGTTACAATGAAATGAGTCAGTAAGGATTTGGCACGATATCTCAATAACTTCTTGTTTAGGTTCAGGGTATCATGTGATGAGGCCACTTTGCAAAGTCCCAACTGGGTGTTGAGCAAGTGACGTGGAGATGACTATGTGACTATGCTCATGATAGATTTCATGAATGCTTTCAACCTGGAAAATTGATCAACCATTCTGTGATACGTGAGGGTGACATATATTTTCTTGTGGGTTGAGTTTCTCTATGCTAAGGTAACAAAGTTATACTTTGGAGATTGACATATTTTGTCAGCCATTGGAGTGCAACAAGGTGACCCGTTAGGGCCGCTCCTTTTTACCTTTGTGTTACACCAACTTATTCATTAGATCAGTGATAATTGTAAGTTTCCTCTTCATGCTTGGTACCTTGATGATGAGACCATCATAAGGGATTCAACGAAGGTGGTAAAAGCTATTGACACCATTTAGGAGACCGGTCCAATATTAAGTCTCAAATTGAATATTCATAAAATTGAAATCTTTTGGCCAACGTGTGATTCATGAGAAGTTTTTTCCTACAAACATTGGGAGGCTGATGTTGTGGATAGAGTTGCTCGGAAGGGCTGTTAGTCTAGATGAAGGATTTATCGAGAGGTTGTCCATGAAGAGAGCGACTATAGTTGTTAAGCTTATGCATCATCTTTCATAACTAAGGGATCCTCATAGTGAGCTTCTTCTACTTTGTTCTTGCATGGGTGTTTCCAAACTCTTTTTTGGCCTCGGAACATGTCAACCTAATCACATGGAGAAACTAGCTATTTGGTATGATAAAAACTTGCGAAGGGAGATTGAAGACATCGTGGTTGGTTTCGAGGAACTTCAATGGACGGTGGCTTCTTTACCTATTAGAGTTTGTGGATTGGGCTTGTTCTCAGCAGTGGAGGCTTCCTCATAAGCGTTTGTGGCTTCTAGTGTCCAATCTTAGGTGTTACAGGATCATATATTGAGAGAAGTTGGGATACATAGTTTGAACCTTGATTTCGGCAGAGCTTTGGATGATCTTAGTGTTGTGATTCCAAATTTTTAGATTAGAGGTTTTACAAGAAAGGACATTGTCCCTCTTAAATCACAACATATTTTGGCGAGTGTTGTTTTTAGTAAAAGTGTTCAGGACATGGATGTAAATTTTGACATGACCACAAGAAAGAAAGTAGTTTTTGGTTGTTAGCAAGCAGTGCATGCTCGAGATTTTCTCCTTCTTATTCCTATTGATGGTTTAGGCCAACATATGTCCTCGGTAGAGTATCATATCATCCTTAAATATCGACTTATGATTCCCTTATTTATTGTTGATGATGTTTTCCTTGTATGTGTAACACCTGAGGCCGAAGAAGGCGAGGGGGGTTGCACTACATGTAACACCTGAGGCCGAAGAGGGCAAGGGTGCTCGCCACATCGGAATGAGAGGGATCCTGAGGCTATGCAGGTATGGGACTGCATGGTTGAAGGAAAGCTTATAAGGATTGATGGGTAATACCTATACCAATAAGATGCATTTTCTTTTCGGTAGCCCGTTCCATAAGAACTCCACAGTTAAGCGTGCTTGACTTGGAGTAATTCTGGGATGGGTGACCTTTTGGGAAGTTTCCTGGAAAGCGTGTGAGTGGGGTCAAAGCATGCTGAAAAGACTCATGTTGGTTTGTGGGGTCAATCGATCAACAACCCTGAATTCATGGTATCCAGTATGCCGCAAGGCGTGCTTCGATGCATTTAGGAAACACGCTATTCATTGCAATAAACTTTCAAGATTCAAATATCAACATGACTTTGTTAGGGATATCCTATTTGATATATTTAGGCATGTAGAGGTATCTATGAAGAAAGAGGTTGATCGGTCACCATTTCTATCTAATTTTTGTCATGTATTCGGTCTAAATGTGTCAATTCGATAACCCTTTGAGTTTATTTTTATCATGTTTTCGTGTGTTTTGAAGTTTGGTTGTTCTTTATGTTTTCTTTGCATTTTGTTTTAATTTAAGTTAATTAGGTTCATGTGATGCGTTTTGGTTGTTTATGTGCATGTTTTAGGTCGAGTGGAATTGTCGAAAGAGATATCGCATCTATGAAAAAGGGTGACAAAAGGAGAAGATGGAAAAAAGAAGAATCTGAAGTCCAACACGACCCGTGTCTCCTGACACGACCCATGTCAGAAGAAAGGACCTTGTCCATACAAAAAGGCAGGGAACTGACACGACCCCCCGTGCTGCCTTGCACAGCCTGTGTCAGGATGGCTGGGCACAGAACAAAAAAGGAACTGGTGGGCAACACGGCCCGTGTTGCTGTGAGCAAAAATTCTTCTTATTTTAGGTTTTTTGTTATAATTCCACCTTGAGGGCACTTTTGACATTACACTTGATTTAGACTTGTACCTAGACTATTTATTTTGAGTTTTAAGAAGTTGATTTGTACTTTTGCATCATACGATAGAAAATCACAGAAGATAGAAGATAGCTTCATCAAGAGTTTTGGAGATGGAGGAATTCAAGGATTTCTACCATTGAAGATCAAAGTCACCATTAATTTTGAGTAATGTCTATAGTCTTGAGTATGTCTTTCTTGAATATTATGAGAGGCTAAACCCCCCAATGCTATGGGGGTGGTCCTGATTTGGTTATTGTAATGACTCTGAATTGTTGATTTCTTCAATACATTGCTTGCTATTATTCAGTTAAATTATGCACTATGCTTAATGTTTTCTTTATCGTTCAAATAAAGATTAATCTATGGCTAACAGGTACCAGACCGTAGTTGTTAGGGTTTGTGCATAATTTGATTATAGTATAGATCACCTAGGACTAGCGATACCTTATAATCACCTGTCACATCTTGATAAAATTAAGGCTTGGTTTCATTTTATGTATCTAAGGACTTAGGTTTTAAATTGTATGACCAAAGGTTTTCCCACTAAGGACTTGGGGGAAAACATCATAAATATTGGGTAACTGGATACCATGAACTTGTTGAAGAGATCTGAATTCAGGGTTGTTGCAAGCTAAACAACCACTTACCCTAGCATGTCTTTTACATTAAAAAAGAACCAACTTTTTATTCCGCTTTTATTTATGTGTACGGATTCATTCCATATTTTACAAACTACTGTTTTTGTTCAATTGAATTATAAATTATGAATCAGTATTTCTTACGTAGTCCTCGAGATCGATATTTGGGTTATAACCCACTATTACTACATCGGTAAAAATAGTACACTTGCTATTTTTCGGATCAAGTTTTTGGTGTCGTTGCTGGGGACTGCCAAAATACCAATTTTTAATTTTCATTCTATTGAAATTTTGTTGCTCGTCAACCAAAATTTTATTTATTGTATTTTGATTATTCATAACTAACATTTGCCTAATTTGTTTATGCGAGGTAAGGCCTCAGTTGATTTTCCTTTTGACGGAGAACCAGAAAAAACATTGCATAAACAAGCAAGAAGAGAAAGATTGGCAGCATCAGAAGGAGAACAGATCATAAAAGATAAAAAAAGAAGAAGAAGTAGTTACGGTTAGTTCTGAGAATTCAGAGTCAGATATCGAGACAATCCCCGAGACGATGGCAGTTGATCCACCACCACCTGTTGAAATACTTCTTGGTGATTATGGAGGAAATAATTTACTGGGTGGTCGAATGATAATTGCGATCCAACCGGTGAATGCGGCACAATTTCAACTGCATCCCAGCACTATAAATCAACTCAAAAGGCGGAAGAGATATAGACATTCTCACTTTCAAGCAGAAAGAGGGTGAAGCACTTGGGGAAGCATATAAAAGATTCAAAAGACTCTTAGTAGCATGTCCTACTCACAATCTGGACGCTACTGCACAGATGCAGATGTTTGTAAATGGTTTAAGACTCAAGACAAGACAGATGAATGAAAATAAAAGAAAAATAAATTGAAACAAATAAACGAAAAATCTCTATGAACTTTCCACTTTAGATTCACTTCAATGTTCATCTCTATTTCTAATTTGCCTCTACTTCTAATATTTGCTTCATTTTTTTTGTCTATGATTTTAGGAATATAGATTTGCTTCCTTTATTTTTTGTCTACATATTTGAAAAAGGTATTATAATACTGTATTCATTGTGGACTTACACTTGAGGGGGAGTGTTGAGAATAAATACACACTGCGTAGAGTGTCTCGTGTGTCCATCAGTGGGACAAGTGTAAGTGGAAGAGGACTTTCCACTTGAGGGGGAGCATTGCGGACTCACACTTAAGGGGGAGTGTTGAGAATAAATATAAGTGTGAGTGTGGATAATAGTCTCACGTTGGAAATGCATTTGGTGACATGAGCATATATAAGTAGGAGAAGTCACTCACCTATAACCTACCTTTTGGGGTGGATCCAAACATATTTAACACTCATATGACATCCATTGTAATCTCTAGTCCCTATACACCTAACTCAAACTATGTTATCTATTAAAAAAATTACACGTCAATTTTTTTTACTAAAAATGAAATAAGAAATAAAAACTACACCGTATTTAAAAATAAAATAAAGGACTAATTTAGTGAATCGATTAAAATAGGAGAATATAAATTGTAATTTAGCCAATAATTTTATAGCACAAATATTTTTTATAATAATTTTATTACTCGTTCTGTCCCAAAATAAATGTCACATTTGTAAAAATTATTTGTCCTAAAATAAGTGTCATTTTTAGTTCCCAATACAATTTTAGTTTTTATCTTCCAATTGTACCCTCTAATTAGTACTCTTCATTTATTATATCTCTCACATTACAATAATGATGATAAGAATACACCAATAACAACTAAGGATAATTTGGTAAAATTGTCATTTTCTTTCATTCATTTATTATATTTTCTTAATCTATGTGAAAGTGTCAACTATGACACTTATTTTGGGATGGAGGGAGTACCAATTTTACTTGATAAGGTAAAATGTGCGATGAATGGGAGAGTCGTAGAGAATTACTTATAGGAAAGTGAACGACTCTTCATTACCCTTGGAAACAGAGCAATTTTTATTCGTGCCCCCACGTTTTTGTTTCAAAACGCTCAAAATTTATCGGAAACTACATTTCACTATCTAAATTCTAAACGTTTACTAGTTTCCAATTCACTATAGGTGTTTGTTTATAAAAGGTTATGAAATTTTTCTCTATAGTATATTCGAATTCCAATGGAAGTTGTAAGTGAAACCACAACATGGCCAAATTGGCTTGATCTTCCGTCAGATTTGACACTAAGAATCCTTGAGAGACTTGGTAATGTTCAAATTTTGACGATTGCATGCCGAGTGTGCTCAGTATGGCGGAACATTTACAAAGATCCTCTAAAATGGCGCATTATTAACATGGCCAATCTCCGTCATTCACCCTTTGATGATGTGTATTTGGTGAAGATTTGTTGCAGTGCTATCAAAGTTAATGCTCTAAATGGGCTTTATGGCCCATTATGGGAAGTTTGTAGTGACCTGTTTAGGTTATGATGCTTATCACGTGTTATGCACACATCACACCTTCCATGCCTTTATTTTGTCTTATTAGTTTCCACCTTATGCTTTTTCTTAGTTTGTTAGAAATGATGCAAGATAAGTGTGACTATCACCTTATATAAAGAACTCTATGTATCCTCTAATCATCATCAGTCAATGGAGAATAATTTCTAGATCTCCTTTATTGTTCAGTTTTTCTTTCTTTCTGTTACTTAATATGGTATCATTCACAAATCTTCCTATTTCCTGCTTCATAACCAACTCCCTGACCTTCAACTCTTAAGAGTCTTTGGTTGTTTGGTCTATGCTTTAACTATATCCTCTGGTAGAACCAAGTTAGATCATAGAGCCATAAAGTGTGTGTTCTTGGGTTACAAATCTGGTGTTAAAGGAGCTATCCTTTATGATTTACAAAACAATGACATTTTCTTGTCCAGAAATACCAAATTTTATGAACATGTTCTACCATATCCATCCCATCACACCAGTCCCAAGTGGACATACCATTCTTCCAGTTCTATGGACACTAAGTCAGTTTCTCCATCCTTGCAGACCACACCAAACTCACCCAACCAAATCTCAAATTCTCTGCCTCACCCTACTGCACCTCCATCTTCTAATACTCCTGAACCATCAAATACTGTCACCCAAAGCAAACTTGCCAGACAGAGGAAACCACCTCATTATTTGTCAGATTATGTATGTGATCCTCCCTCAAACATCTCAGTTGCTCCTGTCACTTCAAGTAGCTTATATCCTATCTCTTCTTTTGATTCACTTACACTTTTGTCTCCTTCACACAAGGAATTCAGTTTGTCTCTCACACACACCACCGAGCCACAATCCTTTTCAGAGGCAGTAAATTCACCTTGCTGGTTAGAGGCCATGAACCTTGAATTAGATGCTCTTCACAAGAATGTGACTTGGACTCTTATTGATCTTCCACAAGGAGTGAAGCCTATTGGTAATAAATGGGTTTACAAGATCAAATATAAATCCGATGGGTCCATTGAGCGTTGTAAGGCACGACTTGTTGCAAAGGGCTATAATCAAGTGGAAGGCCTTGATATTTTTGAAACTTTTTCTCCTGTTGCAAAGCTGGCCACAGTCAGGACTTTACTTGCAATTGCAGCTGTCCAAAATTGGCATCTTCACCAATTAGATGTTAACAACGCTTTCCTTCATGGGGACCTTCACGAGGATGTTTATATGACTGTTCCTGAAGGAGTAAAGACGACAAAACCTAATCAGGTTTGCAAGTTACTGAAAAGCTTGTATGGCCTCAAACAAGCTAGTGGGAAATGGTATGAAAACTTAACTCACTTGCTGCTTCAGGAAGGCTATGTCCAATCTAATTCTGATTATTCTCTTTTTACCCTATGCAAAAATAACTCTTTCACTGCCCTTTTGGTATATGTAGATGAATTGATTCTTGCAGGGAATTCTTTAAAAGAATTTGAAAGAATCAAAGTTATTCTTGATGCTGCTTTCAAAATAAAAGATCTTGGTCAGCTGAAGTATTTTCTTGGATTAGAAGTAGCTCATTCCAAGGCTGGAATCACAATTTCTCAAAGAAAATATTGCTTGGTTCCAAACCAGCATCTACTCTTTTGGACACCTCCATAAAACTGCCCAATGATGACTCAACTCCTCTTTTTCTTCATACAGAAGATTGGTTGGGAAACTTCTTTACCTGAATACAACAAGGCCTAATATCACTTTTGCCTCTCAACAGTTGAGTCAATTTATGCACTCACCTACTGTAGTTCATCACAAAGCAGCATGTAGAGTAGTAAGATACCTCAAGGGAAATCCTGGTTATGGCATTTTCTTTGACATAACCTCTGACCTACAACTCCTTGGCTACTCAGATGCGGACTGGGCTGGATGTTTGGACACACAAAAATCCATCTCTGGCCATTGTTTCTTTTTAGGTAAGTCCCTAATATCTTGGCGTGCAAAGAAGCAGCCCACTGTGTCAAAATCACCATCTGAAGCCGAATACCGCGCGTTGTCATCAGCTGCGTGTGAAGTGCAATGGATGTTGTACTTACTTAAAGATTTGAATGTGTCTTGTGCTAAGATTCCTGTGATGTACTGTGACAACCAAAGTGCGATTCACATAGCGTCAAATCCAGTGTTTCATGAGAGAACAAAACATTTGGATATAGACTGTCATCTCGTACGTGAGAAGGTGCATAAAGAGATTATCAAGTTGCTCCCCATTTCATCATCAAAACAACTGGCAGACTTCCTCACAAAAGCTCTGCCTCCACCAAAGTTTCATGACTTCATTTCCAAGCTTAACATGATAAACATTCATCATGCTGCAGCTTGAGGAAGGCTATCAAAGTTAATGCTCTAAATGGGCTTTATGGCCCATTATGAGAAGTTTGTAGTGACATGTTTAGATTATGATGCTTATCACGTGTTATGCACACATCACACCTTCCGTGCCTTTATTTTGTCTTATTAGTTTCCACCTTATCCTTTTTTTTAGTTTGTTAGAAATGATGCAAGATAAGTGTGACTATCACCTTATATAAAGAACTCTATGTATCCTCTAACCATCATCAATCAATGGAGAATAATTTCTAGATCTCCTTTATTGTTCAGTTTTTCTTTCTTTCTGTTACTTAATAAGTGTTGTGGACAGAAGCTGTGATAATCTCGAAGAGATTGAAATCGAGCTTTTTGGCACCAATGCTCTACTTAAATGCATAGCTAATAAGGGTATGGCGTTTGCTATAGCTGAAAATATGCCTGGCTTACTGAAACTTGGTATCAGAGGACATGCGCTCTCTAATGTTGGTTTACTTGCCATTCTTGATAAATGTCCTCTTCTGTGGTCACTTGACCTTCAAGATTGTCTCAATCTTTAATTAACTGAAGACTTGGAGAAAAGAATCAACGATCAGATATTTTGTTTCAAACATCCAGATCACAATGACTATGTTTCAGATGATGATTATGATTATTATGAGGGTTACTATCCTTATAGGTATTGATTATTTGGCATTCTAGGTGGTGATGCAAAACAAGTTAGGGTATGCAATTTTGTCCCCATTATGATACTCCTACTAATGTAGATTTTTTGTTTTTAGTTGATTGCTTAAAATCATTGTTAGCCATGGAAGTCGTGAGATGTTTGCTTTGTATACTCCTAATTTATAAAATTGGTTGGTTTCAAGTTTAATTAGATCTTTGACGTTTGGATTTTATAACTAGTGAAATGGCTGTTCTGTTAAAAAGCCAACAAGGAAACTAGTGTTTAGGGTTTGATATTTAGACAATTTGACAAATGAATCACAACAGAATTAGCTGGAAACACAACATAATACACGAACCACTAGAATCAAATCTCAACTCAAATCATTTCTTCTCCATGTCAGATCCTATGTATATTGTACAAAATACAGAGACAAAATAACCGTAAGTAAATTTCCAATCACGCCATCTAAAGCTGGACTCATTATTGTAGAAAATCATTTGTTTTCTGTTACAACTGAATAGAATCCATAATAAATTGTCTTTGTAATAACTGAACCATGTAAATGATTTTTATTATCCACCTTCTCTCTTTTACCTTACACAATGAATTGTAATCATAAACATTTGGAAATGCAGAATCTGGGAAAGCAACTCAAAGAGGTTGAAATTGACGACAATCAGTCTTATTGGTATAATTAAAGTTTGAGATTTTTTCTTCTTCCATTTTTTTAAAAAATTTAGCAATAAGTATTGGTTCCTAATTTTATAACTCATTCAACTCCATTATTGAATATGATTTTTGTTAACATAATGTATCCTCATGATTCAATTTTTTTATCCTACTATTTGACGTGGAAAAACGAACAAATGTGAATCAAAGGATACAAGCTCTCTAATATTGGTTTTTTTTGCCATTCTTGATAAATGCCGCCTTCTTAAATCTCTTGACATTAGGATTGCTTGGAAATTTATCTTCAAGTGAAAATTAGGATTGTGATCTAGACAATCGATTGTGGAGGTTTTACCTTAACCAGTGCTCTTGTATTTCCCGTTAACCTTAGAACACGTGTGATTTGTCAAGATAAGTAAAATCTGAAAAACTAATACTAGGGGTAACTTTTACTAACCTGTCATCCTGGCACCCCCAATATTCTCATAACCTCAAAAATGTCTCTGATAAAAAAAAAATAACAAAATGGCCAAATAAAACTTATGGTAGGAGTTTAAAAATTTCCAGTACCTGTGAAATTTCAGTTGTTATAGTGAAATTTCCGATAAATTATAATTTGAAACTTATGGTAAGTATTTCCAAAATTTTCACAATTTCCTGTAAATTCTCCCAAAAATTCTGAAATTTCCGGAAAAATCTTCCGGCAATTCCTAATTTTCCAGAATGTTGCTTACTTTTCAGAAGAATTTCTAGTATTAGCTGGGAGATTTGAAATTTGTAAGATTATTATAGTCATTTTTTCAGAAGAATTTCTGGTATCAGCTGGGAGATTTGAAATTTGTAAGATTATTATAGTCATTTCTTTCAATTTGGGGTGCCAGGATTAACTCTGAACTTGTGCTAACTTAAATTCTCATTACTCAGAATGAGGTTCACGTTTTAATTTTAAGGTTCCTTCGAATTTCTAAAAGTTTATTTCCGGGTTAAACGTTGTCTGCCCTTTAAGATTTATTTTATCTTTCTTCCCGTGTACATCCAATTAAAACCTGAAAGTTGTTCGAGTTGTTCCAAATATTGAGCTCTCACGGCAAGTTGTTCGAGTTGTTCCAAATATTGAGCTCTCACGGCTCATTGATGCTTAATGTTTATTGGGAAAGTTAAGGTTAATGTCTTCTGCTGGTGTTGCTATAATTTCCCAACTCAAGTGGTTCCAATTTGTAACCTAGTGAAAGTTAAAACCCAGGAATGGCTGAAAATAGTAAAGTTGTTGGCATCAAAATCATATCATAAAACCCTTTGTGTGGTTAGAATAATATTAGACTTAACAACCTTTGATGCAAAATTGTCACATGAAGAATAGAAACTGGTGGTTTACATGTGCACACTAAGATCGAAACATTGCTAAGCATTGAAACTATAACTTTATTAAGTTGTTTTCTTGTTCTCTTGGTCTGGAAGATTAGTTGGATTCAAGGTTCTGAAGGAGCTTATTTGGATTTGAAAACCAAGTGAAATGGCTTTTCTGTTAAACTATACTTTGATATAAACAAGTTAGAATATAACAAATGAATCACTCACAGCATATTAACCACTAACCCAACACAATACACCAATCAAATCAGATCTCAACTCATATCATTCCGTCTCCTTGTCAGGTCCTATGTACATGGTAAAAAATACAGAGACAACAATAAGTAAAATTCCAATCAGATGATCCAAAGCTGGACTCACTAATGTCAATGCAACTCTCCAAAATTGGTTTAGTCCTGCCTGAAACAATTGAAACATAGGTTCATATCAGTCCTAAGGAATATTATGTAAATTCAAGTGCCATGGAAAATATATAAAACTCTAAAAAGGAAGTAATAATCAGTTAATTGCTTAGCAACACAGGGGCATGCAAGTAGATAAAAAGACCCATCGTTCCAACATGTTTAACCAGGAAGAGACCAAATACACAAAACACTGCAACATGCAAAATAGAATACGTCACTAATAACCACAACGTAGGAAGAATTACTTAGTGTTATGTTGATAAAAAAGATTGGCCATTATCCAAAAAAAAAATCTCATTTAACATTGTCATGGAAAAACTACCAAAGGGATGCCAAGTAGAACTTTTCATGGTTATCTTTCTACTATCCATGTGAGGGGTTTTCTAAGGCTTCAAGTCTTCTTTACAATTTAGAAATGTCCAAAGCACATCAGAAACCCCAATAAGGAGGGTTGATATGGAGAATAGTCAATTTGTTAAAGTTCTGGAGACCAATAAACTCAAGACTCTAGGGTGAATTACTATTGAACTCAATAGCATCTTTGAGCCTTGTAGCCGACCCTACCTTTGGTTATCATAATCTTGCAAATGAGAATATGTTGGATTTTTTTTTATGTGGTGATTAGACTGAAACTGAATCAATTTAATCCCGTGGGGAAACTCAAAAAGCATGAAAAAATGTACAATTTTAAATCAAGGTCTCTCCATCAGCCCTAACTACGAAAAGTACACAACAGAGTAGTGCACTTACAACATCTTCCTACATGTTATTCATTTCTAGCAACTTCGTAATCTGGAAATTCTTGATTAGTTATCTAGTGCACACTTTTTTGTTCTTTTCGATTCCAAAAATAGTACACAAAATTACAGGTCTAGATTGATCACAGAAAGCCTGGATATTTTACTTGAAATTGAGACAACTCTAGGATGAAGTTGACTGGTTTGTTTCCGCTTGTCTAAAATTGTCTTTTGGTTGGTTCAGAATCTATTTTTTAAATTTGTATAAGTGTGCTAAGCTAAGTACTTTGTGTAAATACATGGTAGTAACAAAATGCAAACATTGCAGTCGATTTCGATTTCCCAACTAGTTATAGTATCAAACACATTGAAACTAAGTTGTCAAAATTAAAAAGACAAATGAAAAGAGAACATGCATGAAAGCTGTACAGTGAGAATACCTCCATGTACTGAACGTTGGCAACTTTACCCATCCTCTCAAGTTGCAGTCCTCGTGCTAACAAGACCTGTAACAGATTGATGTATAATACTATAACATGTTAAAGTATGTTTCATCAACAGAGAAAAACAATGGTGGTAAGCTAGAATACAGAGATGCAATAAGGCATTTTCCTATGAGTGCGGCAGTACTGAGTTAGTCTCATTGGCTTTTTACAGTAGTAATGGTATAATAGTAGTTGACCTAATTATAGTATGATTAGGAATTTTAGGTTATAACTTATAACTATACATTAGATCAACCAAATTTTCAGTTTATTAGAGCTAAAAATATTCTCTTTTCTGTCTTCTCTTAAATCCATAACTGACTAATATTAAAGCTCTATGGTACACCATAACTTTCTGTGTCTGTGTTTCTGCATAATTGAGTTCATGGAACTTTTTGTGTAAGCTCGCTTTTGTTTTCTCTTAATATTATTCTTTTAAAAGAAATTCCTATGTATTGTGATTTTTTTTTTCTTTTCAAAAGGAGAGAGAAAAAATCATCTAGGTCACCCATGTTTCGGTCTGGCAGCCAAACAAGGGCCGGTAAATTGTATTTTGGATCACATCATTGCACATATGCCAATACAAAACTATTGCTCCAAGAAGTGTTTTATTTCTCTTTCCAATTTCACTACCTAACCATTATAATTACCACAAGGATGTGCCCATGATTCATTGTTATCAAACAGTCATGGAACCCTCTCAAGTGCTAAAATAAACTTTGTATGAAGCAATGTTCGATCAATATTACTGTTTCACAAGTCTCTCAGGCATAGGGTAGAAAAGAAAAGTTTCAGAAGTGCTACAGTGTCAGTCACTGCAGATTTGACTATAATGAGTAGATGTTAAGGTTGCCTAGTGCAGATCTGGAATGGGTTCTTGTCATGGTTGGTGCTTTATTGCACCAGGTTACCTTTTTTGGATATCATTGTTGAAGTAAAACTCATATAGTCCTCATTTCAACTACAACATTTAACTATATTAATTGTCCATACCATGACTATCAAATTTTACGAAAATACTGAGAGCTATGATAATCAGCTTAGAGTTGCACCTCAGCAAAGAAGGCCAGAACACCAAGTACAAGCATAAGCAAAATTGACTCTACTCTTGGTAGCACAAAATCCTGTACAAAGAAGACAGAGTATGTTATAAGTACATTAAACTTTCATAGATATGACATGGATATGGACTACTCCTTAATAGCATTTGTAAAAGATATAAAACGCTAATAAAATATACTTAGACAACCAACATCTGATATCTTACAGGTGTGCATTCCAAATTTTTCATACATATGACACAGAATAATCCTTACTAGCATTTATAAAAGATATAAAATGCTAATAAACTCAGACAAACAAACGTATGATATCTTACTGGATCATGCCTTGCAAGAAAAGGTTATTCGTAAAACTATTAAAGAAATAACCCCTTTTACAATTATGTTTAGAGATGAACTCACTGAAGAAAGCAAGTTTGATACAACAAGCAGAAGTTGTAAAGACTAAGCTGCTGAAAATCCAGAATTTATGAAATCAGTATAGGCATCTAAGAAATGTCTGACTATAGTAGCTCTAAGGTTGTAAGCAGATTATGAAGGAAGAGGTTGATTTAGATTATGCCTTCAATTCAAAAAGTAGGGGTTTATTTTGGGAAGTACAATTTTGTCAGTAACAGATTTTCCTAGGTATATTCCTATCACCACTTTATTTATAAATTTGTGGAAACGTGATGCCAAAACAAAAATGAAATGTTTTCTAAAATCAAACAAACCGTAAAACTTTTGCTTGCTTTCATATATAGAGGGTTATGTGCATAGATCAACATTAACACTTTTTTCTTGAGACACCAACCAGTGATTGAAAAAAAGCAAATTCAATCATTCCAAACATAAACTTACCTCAAAGATGTAAGTGCATAATCCCATTGCAGGACTAGCCAGTATGCCAAATGAAAAGACAGTCAACCTGCAATAAAACATAAACTCATAAAACTAAGAAAATATATTTGCATCTCTAAAATATACTCAGAAAAGAAATTGTAGATTCTCAGAATTTGGATTGGGCCTAACTCATCCATACAAAACCGGCTTGTAAGGTGAGGATTGTTCCCACTTGTAAATACAACACGGGCCATATCTCTAAGCAATGAGGCTGCAATAAATGCAAGTCAAATGCTACAATTTAGGCGATTAGGGTGGACCGCAATGAAGGCGGAAATTCCAGCACACCCCCTCACGCTCAGACCTCAACGAGGCCGAAACGTGGACGATGCAGGAAGCCCAACAAGTGATCTAGGATAGATTCTGATGATATGTTAGAATCTCAATGTATATAATATTCAAATTCTAACATAGACTATTTAGCTATTGTTTCACATGTCTTCTCTAGGTTTTATGAATATTTGAGTCTCTAGTTACAGCAAATATTCTGCAACGACTAGAACTCTGTATGTTTATGTACTAAAATGGAAAGCTCAAAATCTGTGCTGACATCCCAGTTACTTCAGTATAAGCCCAGTATTACAGATACACAGATTGCAGATTTGCAACAGGGATAAATTTTAAAACAAAAAGATGGAAAATATTTTGTAGACTTACCTATTCTCTTAGATTTTAACAATTAAATTAAGTATACATAAATAGAAATAGACAAAACATAAACCGGGAGCATAATATCTATAAGTTTGATCAATGGAGCATATGAGAACAAACAAACTGTATAATCTTACAATGGTTGATCAGATGCTTTAGCTCCAGCCTTTATAAGGCAGTAACTAGTTCCACCAATTATTGATGAAAAGATGCCCACTAGGATTTCAAATATATGATGACTTGGCTTAGCATTTGCATTGCTTACTTCCGCAAATTTGACTACCTGTTCTGGAAAGTCCACATTCCGAAATTAGAAAATGTAGTTAAAGTATATCAACTATTGTTCTGAAACCTATATAATGCAGCTTATATGCCTTGAAATCTTTTAGAGGCAAAAATAGAAAACGGGACCACTTAAAACCATGTGTTCTTTATATTAAATCATGTCAGTCTATTATAAATTAAAAGGAAAAAATCCAGTAAATTATATAAATGATATTGCACTTACAAGAATATGAGAGGGAAACTACTATACCTTGAGTAGCAAGCATTTCTCGGAAGAAGAAGATCACACCGAAGAAACTACAAGCAAGACCTACAAAATATGCAACATTAGCTTAAATTAATCAATGCATGCAAATTGTAATTAATGATGAATACATTTTTTATAATAATTATTAAATTAATTCTTCTCGTACGTAGAATATGGAACTTAGGTTTGTAATTCCGGAATTAGGATTTAACTTTTAAGAATATTAAGTTTAGTTATTTCTTTTTTGGGTTGTATATTTTATTTAGGATCATATTTCCTAATGTATCTTAGCATTGCTTTAATTTTAAGTTCAACATTCTTGTCCGGGTAGTAAGAGGTTTACTTGGGTTACCTATACAAGGTTTAGTATACCAATAGAGCTCAGTTATGAATGAAACCACTTAGTATTTTTCAGAACTGACTTTTCTATATAAACACAAACAACAACAACAACAACAACCAAGTTTTATCCCACTAAGTGGCGTCCGCTACACGGATCAAACTATGCCATAATGTTATTTCAAAAATCATGTTTCTATCCAACTTCATTTTAGTATCTCTTAGGGTGCGCTTGATTTGCTAAAAAACGAGGTACTGGACAGGACAACATTTTTTGTACTTTGTTTGATGCAAAAATTAATCATGGTACTGGACAAAAAATATGATAAGGTACTGGACAAAACTATAATTTCTTGTCCCCCACTAAACCATGGGACAACTTTTTGTCCCAAGCACACTAATTATCAAAAAAATATTAAAATATTATTTTTTACTCTCTTTCTTATTATTTAATATTTTAATTCATAAATATAATATTAATATTATATATATCAAAAAAATGTTATAATAAAAATTATACTGTTTTTATTCGGTTCATTAACATATCAAATAAAGTAGAGAAAAAAATCTCAATTATTTTTTTTCTCTTCTCATTATTTAATATTTTGATTCAAAAATATTAATAAAAAATATTATATAAGAAATTATATTCTTTTGTCTGCTGCATGAACATATTAAACAATGTAGAGTAAAAAAACTATTTCTTCATTTTTTTCCTTATTATTTAATATTTTGATTCATAAATATTATATTTTATATATCAATAAATAATATTATATTAGAAATTATATTATATTGTCTGGTGCATAGACATATCAATTAAAATCGAGAAAATAGTTGTCCAGTCCAGTAACCATCAAACACAGTACAATACAAAAATTTGTCTTGTACTGTTCTGTACTGTCTAGTACTGTCCTGTCCAGTACTTCATATTTTGCAAATCAAACGCACCCTTATGGTTTTTCTTAGTCTTCTCCTATCTTTGCCTCTAATTGTTTGACTACCTTCCATCTGATCTACTCTTCTTACTACAGAATACACAGGTCTTCTCTCTACATGTCCAAACCACCTAAGTGAGTCTATTTTCCACCATATTTTTCTCTATGGGTGCTACCCCAATACTCTCTAATATTGTCACTTCTAATCTTATTGCGCATAATTTTATCACACACACATCAAATACAACATCCTCGTCTCTGCCGGTGTTGTCGATGGAGAAGAGCCAAAATCCCACCATATAAGGTGCTTTCTGGCGCTGTTAAAGGGATTATGGGGAAAAACCCCACAAAATCAGTCGATATTTACCATTGTGGCGAGCCAAAAATCGCCAAGTATGCCTGCTATAGGCTATAGCGGATATTTGATAACACCGATCTCTGCTACACTTATTTTATTTTCATGTTGGCTCTTTGCCGCCCAATATTCCGTCCCATACAACATCGTTAGTCTTAAAGTTGTCTGATAAAATCTTCCCTTTAGTTTGAGCAGTACTTTCGTGCCCCCATAAAACTCCCAAGGCCCTCATCCATTTCCACCACTCAATTTGAATTTGATGGTTTACATCTCCTTCTATTTATCCATCGTCTTGTACTATGAATCTAAGATATTTAAACCGAGTAACCTATGGTATGATATGATCACCAACTTTAACCTCTAGGTTAGAAACACTTTTCTTTTTGTTAAACTTGCATTTCATATACTCCGTCTTACTTCTTAAGTATCGAAAGCCATACACTTAAATGGAAGTTACAACTGATAGAATAACAGCCCACAATACTTCAGCTTTCTAGATTGGATAAAATAGGATTAGAGATTCTCATTAGTCCATCACAGTTTTATAATAACAGATAGTTTACAAACAAAACTATGAAATCTTACTTGCAATATCTGCAATTTTCAATTTCTCACGCAAAAAGAACCGTGCCATTACTGAAGCCATAATTGGAGTTGTTGAATTCAACACAATAGCCTGAGAGAAAGGCAACCTCTGAAAGCTGAAAAAGAACAGATTTCTTTTATAAAAATGCTTGGGAACAAAAGACTGCAAAGGATAAATGAGTTGCACATAAACTCAGGTTACTAAGCAAATTATTGATTATGTCAAATTATGAACCAAGGTTTCAACTTAATACAAAGAATACTGTAATTTGTATGTGAGTAATAGAATTCTTGTCAGCAGAGTTAGTTCCATATTGAAAAAAATAAAAGATTATAAATTACTAAACCTCTTTTTTAACAATTTCTTAGTTACACAAAAATGCAATGTTATCGCACATCTAAAACCTTAATTTAATATTAGACTAGCAAGTAGTAACTAGTGCAGAAAAAGACTATCAACATTTAAGAACAACGAAATCCAGTAATATCCTAAAACAAATACTTTGCAAACATACAGAGATAAATCGTGAAGGGACAAGGTCAACTAGAGAAAATACAATTCGAAACTGACAAATTACGTGCTGAAAAGATTGGATATTGAAGCAAAACACTCAAAAACTACTTACCAATATACAAAACTTGACATTGATATACAGCCAGTAAGGGCCCTTAAAAGTAAAATGATTCTAACATTGGATGCTCCAAACAGTGGTTGTTCACTCCTTCTCAACCACAAATATGACAGTATCAAAATAATCGTACATCTTGTAAAAGCCGTCTCAAACAAAGGAATAGCCTGAACTGCCGAGTCAAAAAATGTAATTGCAAAAATCAAAATAAGAAAATGACATATTACATATTATGCAGAATAAATAACAGAAGACTATTACCAGAAAAAATATTGGAAAGAACTCCCATAAGAAAATAAACAATGGATGACAAAGCCATGCAGAGTAAACCAGAATATCTGGACCCATTCCATATCCACAATATACACTGAGTAAAAGGAGATGATGACTCAGACTCAAGTAATCTCGTTACTTCATCCTACATCCAAATACATGAATAATTGAAGTTTATGATATTAATTGAATATAATTAACATATGAATTGAAGTTTTATATAGAAATTAATAGAAATGAAAGATACTCTGGGTTTTCTTCTAGGGTAAGAAGCGGTGAAGATGTTGATCTTCGGTCTATCTGTGTGGGAGAGGAGAGGGGCAATTTGGGTATCGACATTATCGCGAGAGTCGTCGGAGGAAGACGGCGGTGGTGGTGGTGGTTGTGATGCGTCGTGAACGATGAGTTCGAGGACGTGATCTGTAGCGTTGGATTCGGAAGATGTCATGGTTTCATTCAGATTTGGAAAAGTGGAATGAGAGAAGGACTGACTGAGAAAGAGGACCTAATTAGCAGCCAGCCATGTCGTTTCTCTTTCTTTTTTTCTAAGCAATTATTTTAAGTCAAAATAAGTTTTTTTTTTCTTTCCTAAAATGATTTAATTTCATTGGTGTTTGATTTGTCGGAGCTCGGAAATCATTTCTTATTCAAACAGAAATTGTCTAATCTTTTGTACCAAATTTTCTTTTGTCTTATCTTGAAATTAATTAATTTTTGTACCAAAAACAATTAAAAATTTATCCCCCTTTATTCTTCACTTTTCATCTTCTCAAATTTTCAAACTCTCTCAATTCAAAAATCAAACTTTTACCATGGCTGTTTTTTTTTTCTCCCAAGTTCAGTCGTTAACGTCAACGTCAACATCAACGATCAACACATTCCAACAACTTCAAAACTAAATTTAATCGGTGAGTTTTCTAGTTTTCGAGTTATTTTAGAGTATTTCTCGTAACAGAGTTTAAGTATATTTTTAGGTGTTTAAATCATTAGTTACTTTTAGAAACATACTTTAGAGACAATGTATGTATTGTGTTGTGAAAAACGATGTCAAAAACAAAATATAATAGGGAATTAAGAAAGATAAGAAGAACACAAGAATTGGTTATAACTGCTATTCTTATAGTTTCTCTTAAAACAAGATTACAAGTTTACAAGAATAACAAATAACCTCTCTCACCCTAAATTAGGATTTGCAGCTTAACAATGATGAGAGACTAGTATGCTATTTATAATAAAACCTAACATACTAACTAATGGGCTTTTTCAGCAAGGCCCATTACACAAGCCAACTTAATAAACAAGCTAACTTAACAAATTAGGGTTTAAACACTAAAACCTAATTTAATATGCTAACAACCCTAGCATCTTCGACACATGCATGCTCGACCCATTTTCGACTACAGCATGCACACTTCGACAACAGCATGTGAGCAACCTTCGACGTCATGCTTAACCCTGTCGAACTGTCGAACCAAGAAGCTACCCTTCGACCACTAGAGTTCGATCCAATATCTCACATATTGTTTGATGTGTAAAACGGATGATCAAGGGTGGAAATTGATTTTTCCAACTATGTGAACAATTACTTACGCCATTTTTTTGTTTCTGAAGTTGCAGAACATTACGTGGATGCATCTACGGAACATATGAAACGTTTGGTCGTTCTGTAGATGCACCTACGGAACAAACCCAATTATTTGAAATGTTAGCTGGTTCCGTAGATACATCTACAGAGGTAAATTTGTTTTTTTTCTTTTCTTTTTAATTACCAAATTCTATCTAACTCAATTTTATTTGTAATACAATATAAACATTATGGTAGACCATCCTGACCGTATTATATCTGGGAGGACTCCACAGCATACCTATAAGCGACATGCACGGATACAGATGTTGTCACAAGTGACTGATGGAGCCTCCGTTCTAACGGATGCACCTGATACATCTGTTTCAGCAGAGTTACCTGTTACATCCGCTACAACTGAGGGACCTTTCAGTTCTACTACCTCATCCTGGAGGCGCCATGATGATAGTGTGGGTTCCTCACAGACGCCTTTCGCCCGCAAACATCGTCAGGGAGCTCTTCTACATGTGCCACCTCCGGCAGATATTAGATCTCCGGTGCTACCTTCTAAGCTGCACGAGGAGGCTGAGGCGCCTGTCGTCTATCCAAGGAGTCCTTCAGATTTATCCCTGCTGACAGAATATGCAAATGATTCAGCCAGACATATCTAGGACAGAGTGGTAAAATTTATTAGACTTATTACATATTACTTTTTTGTCCTCAATTTTTTATTTTTAACTTTGCTTGTTATTAACGGTGTTTTCTTTGGGAATTTTCAGGATAGGGCTTCACTGAAGTTCTACAACCACGGTCGGAAGATTGCCTCTCTCGTGCAACCTATTGAGATGTGGTTACAGGATGTCCTTGCAGCTTCTGGGTTGAAGGACTTGTGTCAGATTGGGTACCACTCGATACATAATGGGATGCTAATGGAAAATGTAGAGAGGTAACACTCAGTGACTTCGTCATTCCATCTGCCACATGGTGAGATTACCATCACACTTGACGACATCGCCTGCCTCTTACATCTACCTATCAGGGGAACCCTTCTTGGTCACGGTAGACTGACCAAGGAGGAAATGAGGGAGATTCTTATTGCTTAGTGTCATGCACTCGGTTGTACCATACCTCTTGCGGAGAGATACGCGAACTAACTTTTCTTTTTGCTTTTGAAGTTTTGAAAATCAGAGAGTCGCCACCGACTTTTATTTTATCCAATTAAGGAAAGGTTTATAAAAGAAACAGAAAAAGACCTTTAAGAAATTCTGGGTAAGGGGGTAGGTTATACAAAGGGAAGGTATTAGCACCCTTTGTATCCATGGTTATCCATGGGCTCTTTAATTTGCTTAGCTCACTTATTTTCAATTACTTTTCTATTGCCTTGAAATGCTTGTATGTGGTTTCAAATACTTTTGTAAATTGACTTTGTAATGATCCTTGTGTGGATGTATACAAAGTGTTTTATCTTTCGAAAGATGTTTTGAAAAAAAGAACGTTAACTTCGTAATGATCCTCGTTTGGATATATACAAAGTATTGCCTTTTTTCTTGAAAGTTTATTTTGAAAAACAACAGTATAAGAGACATTTGTTTGTTTTGATCTGAGCAAGCAAATTAGGAGGTCTACCCTGAGTTATAAGGTCTCATCCTATTTCCTTTAAAAATCTATCCTTTCACCGGATGTAAATGAAAGTTATATTTTGTATTTGAAACAGTAGAATTTGATTTTGATTTTGAAAAGAATGAGAGGTATTTATAGAATGAAAAGAAGATAGAGATGTTGGGGAATGAAGTGATTCCGTACAAAAAACGAAAATTTGAGTGGAAGTGAGATTTGAAAGAAAGTGTATGATAGTGTTGGAAAAATAGAGATGTATAGAATAAAGTTAGGATTTGATTTTTGAAAAAGAGATTTGAAAATAATGGAATATAGTACAAAAGTTAGTGGGAAACAAAAACAATAATTTACTTGTTACCAGTACAGTCTGAATCCCTAGATTACGCGCCTGCAAAAGATTTAACTCTGTACCAATTGCGTCAGTACTATCTATCTGAAAATTGTTAGAACAATATTTGTTCTGATCAATATTCTTAGTTTTGATGATAACAAGCATATGAATTTTGTGTGAGATAATGTGGTACTCTAATACATTGCAATTTCCCTTTCAGGAAATATATAAAGAGTATGCACAAATCAGCGCTCAGAAGCTTTGTCTCAGAAGGTTCAGCATGCAAACATCAGAACATGGTCTGGCAAGACATCAGAAGATGGTCAAGGCAGAATCAGAACATGGGTCTATGAAAGCATCAGAAGAACTTGAGATCAGAAGCAGAAGCACTGAAGTTCTCATGATATCACGCTCAGAAGCACTTCAAAGTCAGAAGACAAGAAGATGCTTTGCACCAAGCTGTTTGACTCTGATGATATTCAAACGTTGTATTCACAAACATCATATCAGAAGAAAGTACAGGTGGCAGGCTACGCTGGCTGACAAAAGGAACGTTGGAAGCTATTAAAGGCAACGTCAGTAGACACAGCGTGAACAAGGCTCGAGGTAGTTGACAAAAGCGTGAAACATTAAATGCAATGCTGTACGGAATACGCAAAGCATTAAATGCTCCCAACGGTCATCTTCTCAAACGCCTATATAAGTGAAGTTCTGATGAGAAGCAAGGTTAACGAACTAACGTCAAATTTGCTGATAATTAACTTGCTGAAACGCTGTTCAAATCAAAGCTCAGAAACTTCATCTTCATCAAAGCTCACTACATTGCTGCTGTAATATCTTAGTGAGAATAAGCTTAAACTTTAAGAGAAATATCACTGTTGTGATTATAGCTTTTCAGAAGCATTTGTAATACTTAGAATTGATTACATTAATTTGTAAGTAACTAGAGTGATCAAGTGTTGATCAGAATACTCTAGGAAGTCTTAGCTTGTGTCTAAGCAGTTGTATTTAGAGTGATCACGTGGTGGTCAGGATACTCTAAGAAAGTCTTAGCTTGTGTCTAAGCATTTGTTCCTAGAGTGATCAGGTTGTGATCAGGATACTCTAGAAGACTTAGTCGTGGGCTAAGTGGAAAACCATTGTAATCTGTTGCGATTAGTGGATTAAATCCTCAGGTGAGGTAAATCACTCCGTGGGGGTGGACTGGAGTAGTTTAGTTAACAACGAACCAGGATAAAAATAACTGTGCAATTTGTTTTTATCGTTCAAGTTTTTAACACTACACTTATTCAAACCCCCCCCCTTTCTAAGTGTTTTTCTATCCTTCAATTGGCATCAGAGCGCCGGTTCTAAGGTGCAAGCACTTAACCGTGTTTAGAAAAGATTCAGGAAGAGAAAAACGCTTCAGTAAAAGATGGCTGATGAAATTGCAACATCTACATCTACATCTGGCTCTGCTGAGCAATACAATGGTAACAATGGTTATACTAGACCGCCAGTATTTGATGGTGAAAATTTTGAATACTGGAAAGATAAACTGGAAAGTTACTTTCTTGGTCTAGATGGTGAACTATGGGATCTTCTGATGGATGGTTACAAACATCCAGTGAAAGCTAGTGGCGTGAAGCTTACGAGGCAAGAAATGGATGATGATCAGAAGAAGCTTTTCAAGAATCATCATAAATGCAGAACTGTTTTGCTGAATGCTATCTCTCATGCTGAGTATGAGAAGATATCTAACAGGGAAACGGCCTATGACATATATGAGTCCTTGAAAATGACTCATGAAGGAAATGCTCAAGTCAAGGAGACCAAAGCTCTTGCATTAATCCAGAAGTATGAAGCCTTCAAGATGGAGGATGATGAAGACATTGAAAAGATGTTTTCAAGATTTCAAACTCTTACTGCTGGATTGAGAGTTCTGGATAAAGGCTACACCAAGGCTGATCATGTAAAGAAGATTATCAGAAGCTTACCCAGAAGATGGGGTCCAATGGTGACTGCATTCAAGATTGCCAAGAATCTAAATGAAGTTTCTTTGGAAGAGCTTATCAGTGCCTTGAGAAGCCATGAAATAGAGCTGGATGCAAATGAGCCTCAAAAGAAAGGTAAGTCTATTGCATTAAAATCTAATGTTAAAAAATGCACTAACGCTTTTCAGGCTAGAGAAGAAGATCCTGAAGAATCAGAATCTGAAGAAGAAGATGAACTGTCCATGATCTCCAGAAGGGTAAACCAACTCTGGAAGAGCAAGCAAAGGAAGTTCAGAGGCTTTAGAAGTTCGAAGAGATTTGAACGTGGAGAATCTTCTGATGACAGAAGATCTGACAAGAAGAAGGCTGTATGCTATGAATGCAATGAGCCTGGACACTATAAGAATGAGTGCCCAAAACTTCAAAAGGAAAATCCCAAGAAGAAGTTTCATAAGAAGAAAGGTCTTATGGCAACCTGGGATGAGTCAGAAGATGAATCAGACTCTGGAGATGAGCAGGCAAATCTGGCACTAATGGCCACAATGGATGACAGATCAGAATCTACATCAGAATCAGATTCTGAAGAGGTATTTTCTGAACTATCTAGAGAAGAGTTAGTTTCCAGTCTAACAGAGCTTCTTGAATTAAAAGCTCATCTTAGCATCAAATACAAAAAGCTGAAAAAGCAATTTGAATTTGAAACGAAGAAGCTTGAATTGGAAAATTCTGAATTAAAAGAAAAAGTTTTAAAATTATCCAATAATATTGGATCTTCTTCTGATTCAGAAAAATCCACTCCCAGTCTGAACCATATTCTGAAAGAATATGATTTAAGTTTCAGGAAGTTCTTATCTAGAAGTATTGGCAGAAGTCAGCTAGCTTCTATGATATATGCTGTGTCTGGAAACAAAAGAGTTGGCATTGGTTATGAGGGTGAAATCCCATACAAGCTTGAATCTGTGGATGATATGAAAATATCATACAAGCCTCTGTATAACCAATTTAAATTTGGCCACTCCCATGATATTAGGCACACTTCACATGCTCAAAGTTTTCACATAACACACACCAAAAAGCATGTGACAAAACCTAAGAAATATCATGGAAACAAGAACTTAAACTATCATTCTGTTCCTCCTATTTCCTCTAATGCTAAACCCAAGTTCAATCAGAACTTGAGGAAAACTAACAAGAAAGGACCCAAGAAGATGTGGGTACCTAAGGAAAAGATTATTCCTATTGCAGATATCCTTGGCTGCAAAGAAGGAAAATCACAACATGTCATGGTACCTGGACTCTGGATGCTCGCGACACATGACAGGAAGAAGGTCTATGTTCCAAGACCTGGTGCTTAAATCTGCTGGAGAAGTGAAATTCGGAGGAGATCAGAAGGGCAAAATTATCGGCTCAGGAACTATAAAGTCTGGTAACTCTCCTTCTATTTATAATGTTCTTCTAGTAGATGGATTAGCTCATAACTTATTGTCCATCAGTCAATTAAGTGACAATGGTTATGACATAATCTTTAATCAAAAATCCTGCAAGGCTGTAAGTCAGAAGGATGGCTCAATCCTATTTACAGGCAAGAGAAAGAATAACATTTATAAGACAGATCTTCAGAATCTTAAGAATCAGAAGGTGATAAACAATAATTGGCGTTTGTGTAAGAATAAATCCAACAGCGAGCCAAAATACCGTGTAAGAAAAATTCTAAAAACCAAGTATTCATAAATCAGGATATGAAAATCCAAGATTATATGAAACTCTTAATTTTTCGATTGAAGTTTTCTTGAAAAAAGATGTGGGCAAATTTTGGGGTATAACAGTTGCCCCTATTCAATCTTCTTAAACCTAAAGAAATTGTTTGAAATCTGAAGGTAGAAGATGATTGAATATTATATATGCCCTGAAAATTTGCACTTACCTCCACCGGAAGTGATGTTGGAATTTGCATTTGAATGTTGTATGAGAACTGTTGTTTGAAGATCAGAACATTACCTGAGATGGGCTTTCAGATGCCATCTGGCAAAGGTGTTGATGGTTTGTTCATCAGAATGAATCCACTGATTATATCTTGATGAAGGATTTGAAAAACCTCTGCGTTGACTGTTACGGAACCGTCCGAGGTTACCGCTTTAAATCTTGGAGGTTGATCATTACGGAACTGTAGTTTTTTTTTTCGCTTTAGATTTTGAAAGTCGATCGTTGTGGAACCGTCTGAGGTATCAACTTAGATCTGAAGGTAGATCATTGTGAAACCGTCTGAGGTATCAACTTAGATCTGAAGGTAGATCGTTGATAAGTGATTTGGAGAGGGAGAGCTCTTTAGAGTGAATCTTTGGTTTGATTACATTTGAAAGGACTGCTTATCTGAATAGAATTCAAGAGGAATACTGCATGTGATTGAGAATATCTTTGCTGAAGACATCCGTCTGCCTGAAAAATCAAGTTAGTGATATGCAATGTTTAAGATGTATGTAATGTATGAGATTTTCGAACTAAAGGAGAAATATGCATGTTATGTTGTGTATGAATATGTATGATGTATGATGCATGATGTATGATGCATGATGTATGATGTATGATTTATGCAGTTTAGAGCGTATCAAGCTTCTAGTTGGGAAAATAAATCCCTGCTAGCTATCTGGAAATGAAGGCATTAGGATTGTTGTCGATCTTCGCTATCCTGCTTGAGTATACTTAGCTGGGAACTTCCTTATGAACCAGGATGTTCTATTGAAGTATCTTTGATTACCGCTCGGGGATGAACAGTAATTTGAAAGTTATGATTTTGATGCCCTTTAAAGTGGGAATGAGGAAGATGCATAATCCTCCGATGCACTATTTGACCAAGTCCTGGTGTGGAGGTCACACCTTCTGGGGATAGTAATCTGGACAGCCCTGCTGGGGAATAAAATTCCTCGAATCACTTTGGAGAGAAAAATCTCACTGAGGAATTTGCTGAGAAACGCGTTTCCATTGAGGAATTTTTCTTTTGATGCTGGTTTTAGGATGATGTCCAAATGATTGGGACATTACCTGAATGCTATTCCTGTTTTTCCTGGTAAACATCAATCATATTCAAATGCACATGTTCATTCAAAATTATCATTGGGACGTTTACGTATTCAAAACAGAAAAAGTGAAAATGTTGATTTTGAGCATAAGATGTATTGATTTTTGAAAAGGAGCCATGATAGGCTGATTAATGCAAGGAGACAAAAAATCCTAGTAGTAGGAAATTGTCATAAAGTTTTGAAAAGTATTTATAAAGAGAAATAGCTATGTGAAAACAATCCATTCGAGTTTCAATTCTGCTATTGCCAATCTGTCTTCGAGCATCTCATCCCTCACTTGTTGGAAGAAAGTAATTGGACTGATCGGCGTCTTTGACGTGTTGAATCTTGAAGGTGAGTAGGTAAAATAAACGGGACATAGTCGTACGCTTTATTCCCTAACTTTTGCCTAGGCTGCCTTTTCAGTTTTTCAGCCTACCAGGATTATTATTATTATTATTATTTTTAGTCTCTAATTTTTGCCTGGACCGCTCTTTCGGGTTTTCAATCCACCGAGACGCTCATTTTTGTCTAAGTCGCCCTTTCGGGTTTTCGACTTAGCGAGCTTTTCTTTCTTTTAAGAGAAGTACTTTTTGACTATGTCCGCGTTTACAGGGTGTGGGAAATCTTCGCCATCCATGGTGGTAAGCAACATGGCTCCGCCGGAGAATACTTTCTTGATTACGAATGGTCCCTCATAAGTGGGAGTCCACTTGCCCCTGGGGTCACCTTGTGGTAGGATGATGCGTTTGACCACCAAATCACCGGCTTGATATGCCTGACCCTTGACTTTCTTGTTGAAGGCTTTGATCATACGTTTCTGGTACAACTGGCCATGACAAATAGCCGCAAGTCTTTTTTCATCGATCAAGTGTATCTGGTCCAATCGAGTTTGAATCCAATCGTCTTCGTCTAGATCGACTTCTTTCATGATCCTTAGGGAAGGAATCTGGATTTCGATTGGGAGAACTGCCTCCATACCGTAGACTAAAGAGAATGGAGTTGCCCCTGTTGAAGTACGCGCAGATGTGCGATAACCGTGAAGAGCAAAAGGTAACATCTCATGCCAGTCTTTGTAAGTTACTGTCATCTTTTGTATGATTTTCTTGATGTTCTTATTGGCAGCTTCCACCGCGCCATTTATTTTTGGTCGATATGGAGAGGAATTATGATGTTTGATCTGGAACTGTGTGCAGAGCTCAGTAATCGTTCTGTTGTTTAAATTTGTGCCATTGTCTGTGATGATCCTTTCAGGGATGCCATACCGACAAATGAGATTGTGCTTGATAAACAGGGCCACAACATTCTTGGTGACAGAAGCAAATGAAGCTGCTTCTACCCACTTTGTGAAGTAATCAATAGCGACCAGGATAAAGCGATGTCCGTTGGAGGCAGTAGGCTTGATTTCTCCTATCATATCAATACCCCACATTGCGAAAGGCCAAGGAGCCGTCAGAATGTTTAATGGAACTGGAGGTATATGCACTTTGTCGGCATATATCTGGCATTTGTGACAAGTTCTGGAATGATGATGGCAGTCTGTCTCCATGGTAGACCAGTAGTAACCTGCTCTTAGGATCTTTTTAGCCATTGTATGTCCACTTGAATGAGTACCGAAGGCACCATCGTGTATGTCTTCCATGATCTGTTCTGCTTCCTTCTTGTTTACACAACGAAGTAAAGTCGAGTCATGGTTGCGTTTGTACAGGATTCCATTACTTAGAAAGAATTTGGAAGCAAATCTTCTTAGAAACTTTCTATCGTTAATGGATGCCCCTTCAGGGTACTCCTGGGCTTCGAGATACCTTTTTATTTCATGGAACCATGGTTTGTCTTCCATTCCTTCGGTATCAATCTCATTGCAATAGGCTGGTTCATCTTGTCTGTAAATGGTAACCATTGGCGCCTCATTGTCCCAATTGACTTTGAACATGGATGACATGGTAGCTAAAGCATCAGCCAATTAATTTTCTTCGCGCGGGATGTGTTCAAAAGTGATCTCTTCAAAGTAAGGAATCAAACTCAGCACATATTCTTTGTATGGAATTAGGTTCGGGTGCTTCATGTCCCATTCCTCTTTGACTTGATAAATTACAAGCGCCGAGTCTCCGTAGACCTCTAGGCACTTGATTCTTAGATCGATTGCAGCTTTGAGACCCAGGATACATGCTTCGTACTCGGCTATATTGTTAGTGCAGTTGAAACATAATCTGGCAGTGAATGGTGTATGACCTTCTGCAGGGGAAATGATCACAGCTCCGATGCCATTGCCAAGTGCATTAGAAGCTCCATCAAAAACCATAGTCCATCGGGATCCTGGCTCGGGTCCTTCTTCTGGTCCTGGTTGTTTGTAGTCAGTGACTAGCATGATGTCTTCATCTGGGAAATCAAAGTTTAATGCTTGATAATCATCCACTACTTGATGAGCCAGATGATCAGCTACCACACTTCCTTTGATTGCTTTCTGCGAAGTGTACTGGATGTCATATTCTGTTAAGATCATTTGCCATCTTGCTATCCGTCCAGGTTTTTCGAACACGTACTTGATTGGATCCATTTTGGAGATCAGGAAAGTGGTGTGATTTAGCATATACTGTCTTAGTCGACGAGTCGCCCATGCCAAGACACAGCAAGTTTTTTCGAGTAGTGAGTATCTTGTTTCACAATCGGTAAACTTTTTGCTAAGATAGTAGATTGCATGCTCTTTTCGGCCAGACTCGTCATGTTGCCCCAGCACACACCCCATTGAATCTTCTAACACAGTTAGGTACATTATCAGAGGTCTTCCTTCCACTGGTGGTAATAAGATTGGTGGTTTTTGAAGGTATTCTTTGATCTTATCAAAGGCTATTTGGCATTTGTCGTTCCATTTTTCTACTTGATCTTTCTTCAATAATTTGAAGATTGGCACACAAGTAGTAGTCATATGGGCAATAAATCTGGCTATGTAGTTCAATCGTCCCAAGAATCCTCTGACTTGTTTCTCGGTACAGGGTATAGGCATTTCTTGAATGGATTTGACCTTGGCAGGATCAACCTCAATACCCTTGCTGCTGACGATGAAACCTAAGAGTTTACCGGATCTTACTCCAAAGGTACACTTGTTCGGATTCAGTCGCAACCTGTATTTCTTGAGTCTGTCAAACAGCTTGTGCAGATGACCCAGATGTTCTTCTTCGGTGTTGGATTTTGCAATCATATCATCGACATACACCTCTATCTCCTGATGAATCATATCATGGAACAGAGCTACCATTGCACGCTGATATGTAGCTCCTGCATTTTTTAGACCAAAGGGCATTAATTTGTAACAAAAGGTTCCCCAGGGAGTTGTGAAGGTTGTTTTTTCCATATCTTCGGGTGCCATCTTGATTTGATTGTACCCCGAGAATCCATCCATGAAGGAGAATACTTTGCATTGTGCAGTATTGTCAACCAGTACATCGATGTGAGGTAAAGGGAAATCATCTTTGGGGCTTGCCCGGTTCAGATCTCTGTAGTCTACACACATCCTGACTTTCCCGTCTTTTTTGGGCACAGGTACTATGTTAGCTATCCAAGGAGGATAACTCACAACTTTTAAAAAGCCAGCATTGAATTGCTTTTCAACCTCGTCTTTGATCTTTTTTGACATATCGGGCCTACTCCTCCGCAATTTCTGCTTGACTGGAGTGCTACCTTCTTTGATTGGCAGGCGATGAACCACAATATCTGTGTCAAGACCAGGCATATCTTTATAGGACCAGGCGAATATCTCGACGTAGTCCTGCAACATTTGAATCAGTTTTTGCTTGACACTGTTTTCTAGATCAGCCCCTATCTTGACTTCTTTCTTTTCTTCGTCGCTTGCCAAGTTGATGACCTCAATTGGTTCTTCATGCGGCTGTATAGTCTTTTCTTCTTGTTCTAGAAGCCTTGCAAGCTCTCTTGGTACCTCATAATCTTCCTCACTTTCGTCCTCAGTTTGGTAGATCGGATTTTCAAAGTCATGACGGGCAATAGCAGAATCGTTGTCAATTGGACCCAAAGTGAATGTGAATCTGCATTTATTTACATGGGTGTGTGTAAGAAAACATAGCTATTTTGAAAAAAGCAAAGAAGGAAAAAGGATCACAAAATTTGAATATGCAAACATCCCATGATTTTATTGTATGAACATATGCATATGATATGATATGATAAACCCTTATGAAAAGGACCAGTGTGCTTCGGGCAAGGCACACGACTTTCAAGCTCATGGTTCGATAGTACAGGAATCATTTTTATTTTTGAACATATAGACAGCGAAAACAGAAGAATGCATTTACTCCTGATCAAAGGAGATCACATCCTCAGCTTCCCAGTTGTTCAATCTACTGTGGTGAGCAGGGAGTATCCATCTGTCCCAGTTGCAATTGTCTTCCTCATCTTCCACAGCATTGATTTCATTGGCGGGGAAATGAGTCGGTGATCTTTCAGGATAAGTAGGATGATCTGTTGGATATGAGGATCCAGGTTGAGGTACCTCTGTTGGCTGAGCGAGATACTCGATAAGGCCGTCCCATCCAGTCGGAATGACATCTTGGATAGAGACTTGTGCATTCTGCTGAGTAGTGTACTGTGACAGAAAATATCCCTCGTTATTTGGTGTTTCCCAGGCTTTTTCAGGAGTGAAATTGTCGTCGTAATGTTTATCCCATCCAGTCGGGACAATGTCTTCGATGGCAGTCGAAAAACTCGGAGGAGCAGAATACTTTACCATAAAGTCATACTTGCCACTTGGCTCTCCTAAAGTATCCCAAACTTCTTTAGGTGGATTTTTATATTGCTCATTGATGGAACTTGTGAAACTTTTGGAGTCCTCGAACTGATTATCCCATCCAGTCGGGACAATGTCTTTGATGGTAGTCGAAAAACTCGGAGGAGCGGAATATTTCACCATAAAGTCATATTTGCCACTTGGCTCTCCTAAAGTATCCCAAACTTCTTTGGATACAGGTGGAACTTCATTTGGGTATGGCTGGATGATATGGTTCAAGAACACTCCATCGTCTTCAATAGCATTCACTTCTTGGCTGATGAAATGTGTCATTAATCCTCCAGAATGAAGACTTTGATTGTTTTTCTGAGTTCCGTTAACATAGCCCAGACCCAGCTTGTCGAATTTGTAAGGCACATTAATGAGTTGCCCCCATGTTGTGCCACCTTCTTCGATCGCGGCTTTAGCATCTTTGAGAGAAGCCATTGTTGGATTTTTTTTGTAACAGGGATAGCAGAAATGTGTTTAACAGTAGAGACATCTGGAGAGACCACCTCAAAAGCTTGGCAAGGGGTTTCAATGAGTTCTCCATCCATCTCAACATACTTGGAGTTACTCAGGTGGCTAACCACATATTCTTCTTCACCATGGACTATGACGATCTGGCCTTTTACTGGATACTTTAACTTCTGGTGCAGGGTAGAAGTTACAGCGTTTGCCCCATGTATCCAAGGGCGTCCTAGTAAACAGGAGTATGTTGGAAGAACATCTATCACAGAAAAGGTAGCATCAAAGATCTGAGAGCCTACTCTGATTGGGAGCCTAATTTCTCCGTATACCGTTCTTGTCGACCCATCGAAGGCTCTTACCACCACATCACTTGGTTGTAACACAACTCCTTTGAAGTCCAGTTTTTCCAGCACTACTTTTGGTAACACGTTTAGAGAGGAACCATTGTCTACCAGCACATGAGACAAAGTGGCGCCGTTACATTCAGTAGAGATGTGCAGGGCTTTGTTGTGATTTTTCCCAGCAGGGGTTAAATCAGCATCGGAGAAACCGAGACTGTTGTGCACTGTAAGACTAGCAACACAATTTTCAAACTGGTTGATCGAAATCTCCTGTGGTACATGGGAAGCTTTCAAGAATTTCATTAAAGCTTTAGCATGAACTTCTGAATACTTTAGCAGGGATAGCATTGAGATTTTTGAAGCAGTGTGCCCCAGTTGTTCGACAATATTGTAATCACTCTTGCAGATGATTTTCAATATTTCCTCCATCTCTTGCTTTGATGGATCCTCAACAGTGACTTCCACCGGTATTTGAACTGGTTCGATCAGTGGCTCTTTGCCTTGAGCGTTGATATCTGGATTAGGAATAGGGACCTGGACTGGAGTAGTAGCAACATTTGGAGAAATTTCTGGTGAAAAGATCCTTCCACTTCTCGTAATCTTACTGGTACCCACAATATTATCAACAGTTGGGTTTACGGCCTCCTCTTGTTTAACTCCATGGACATAAATGTCGGTGTCATATTTCCACGGGACAGCTTTGTCGGTGGAATATGGAAATGGAGCTGGATTGGTAATGATTACCGATGCCACTTTGGGTGTAGCAGAAATTTTGAAAGGAGCTTTGGTAGGGATTTTCAATGGAATGTTAGAAACCACGGAGACGTCCTCTATTCTCATCCCGTTTGCAAAAACTTTGCATAAATTGTCCATAGAAGGGAGCCTTTCGAACATAATGACACGGCGATCCATCCACTTTTGAATTCCCACTCTCAGATTTTCACAACCATTGGGTAGGTGTGCACAGTAAAAGCAATCAGGGTCACAATCTGGAAAGTAACCAGCTTGGATTAGCTTTCTTTTGACTTCAAGGAGCGGAGTTGACAATTCCTTCACATCATAGATGTAAACAGTGTCTAAGATAGCATTAACTGTCTTGTCGTGCTTTGGCATAGGTGCAGTGATGACATTTGGAGTTTCTGGAGGATCAAACTCAATTTCCCCAGCCTCTATCATGTCTTGTATTTTGTTCTTCAGGGCCCAACAGTGATCTGCGTCATGTCCGGGACAGTTGGAGTGATACGCACAGGTTGCATCGGGGCGATAACTCGGAGAGGAAGTGTTGACATTTTTTGGAGGATCTTTCAATATAATCAAATTTGCCCTTAACAGGTGTTGCAACGCGTGAGAGATTGGCATATTGATTTTAGTGAAATTCCTTCTTGGTGCGTCGGGTCGACGCGTATACTTCGGCGGTTGATCTTTTTGAGGTGCAGATGCAGAGATCAAGACAGCCCCTATGGATTGATGCTGTTCACTTTTGCGACTTTTTTTATTTTGCATGGTATTGACCTCATTCCTCCCACTGATGGGCCTTTTTGTAGTACCAGAGGAAGAACCTACTTGAATTTTTCCATTTCGAATGCCACTTTCGACACGCTCTCTAATTAGTATCAGGTCAGTGAAACCTGATGATGAGCTTCCCAGCAAATGACTATAGAACGGGCCAGTTAAAGTGCCCATGAACATGTCAACTAGCTCGCGATCAGATAAGGGTGGTTGAACCCTTCCAGCTAGATCTCTCCACTTTTGTGCATATTCTTTGAAACTTTCTTTTGGTCCCATAGTCATGCCTCGCAATTGAGTACGAGTTGGTGCAAGATCAGCGTTGTACTGATACTGTTTATAGAAAGCAGCAGCTAAATCTCCCCAGGTATGAACTTTTGTACTTTCCAGTTGGTAGTACCATTCGAGTTGAGTACCTGACAGACTTTCCTGGAAAAAATGAATCCATAATTTGTTATCTGCTGTATGAGGTTGTATATTCCTTACATAGGACCTCAGATGTAGTTTTGGACAAGAAACGCCATCATACTTTGCAAAGACAGGAACTTTGAACTTTGGAGGGATAACAACATTCGAGACGAGTCCCAGATCATCGAAATCTAAACCAGGTATTTTTTGTATCTCCATAGCTTTCATGCGTTCTTCCAACTGCTGGTATTTGTCATCATCCTGTTCGTCTCCAGAATGGTAATCTTCTTCATTAGAAGAGAGGGAGGGTTTGGCAGAACCCTGGTTGCTGTGATTATCTCCTTGTTCACCATCACCGACTATTTCAGGGATCAGTGGCTTTTTGGACTTTTTGACTAGAATTTTGATTTTCCTTTTCAGGTGACTCAAGCCTACAGATCCTTTGGGCTTCTTTTTCTTCTTGGTTATCAAGGCTTTCAGTTCTTGTTGCCCCTTCGCCAATTCCAGAATTGCTAATTGAACTTGGGCGTTCTGTGCTTCGAGATTCTTGATGCTTGTTTCGGATTCCATCTCTTCTAACTGAAATAAACAGCGAGGAGATGAGAAATCCGTCATGTGAACCTGTTATGCAATGTGTGTAAATGAAATGCATATGCAATGAATGAAATGCATATGCAATGAATGAAATGTTTATGCAATGAATGAAATGTTTATGCAATGTTTTCAAGGATCTTAGAATTTAGATTTGTTAGAAAAAAGGAAAAAAAACAAAAAACAAACGTTAGTCAAACATTTTATTTCTTTTTTTCGTTTTTTTTTTGCCTCATTCGGGCTTACAAGACAGAAATAAATAAAGAAAATGAAGGATCCCTCAGGTCTCCCACGGACGCTTTCTCTTTGCACCCAGGAATGTGTTGATCTGCTGCTCTTCTTGGAGTTGTCCGGTGAGCTCCAATATTCTTCTCTCATAGTCCTGACAGTGTGCTTTGAAGGTGTCTCTTTCCTCTTTTAGTTGAACCCAAGATTTTTGCAACTCTTCCAGGTCAGTTGACATATCCGGATGTAGAATAACTTGAGGTTCGTCTCCTTCGACTCCTGGCTCGATAGTCACCGGTAGAATAGCGGGATATGGCATGATTACCTTCTGAGCATGGGTACGCACCCATCTGAGGTAAGGTTCCATAGGGATATAATTCCATTGCCCCAAAGTTTTGCTTTCTATTCTATAGACACTGTCCCAAGAATGTATGAACCTTCGTCGGTGTCTGTGAGAATCATTCTCGTAATCAAACACAATGCCACGGATAATCATGTCATGAGGACCGTTTCTTCGTGCATATCCGAATTGGCGTAAAGCTAGAGAGGGGTTGTAAGTGATGCCTCCCTTAATGCCAAGTAGTGGCACATTAGGGTACTCTCCACAATGGTCAATGATAGTAATGTCTCTTTGGAAGAAGTTGTTCCACCGGATATCTGAATGAGACAAAGACATAATCCTGCGAGACCATTGCATCCTTTGTTCATTTCTTAATACTGATCGGGGAAGGTGAAATGTAAACCATCTAGCCAGTAGTGGTATACAGAACATAAGAGTTCCTCGTTTCTTCATGGTACGAGTGTATAGAGAATGTAGAATGTCTCCCAGCAAGGTCGGTACCCCGGGTTACAGGTTAAGAAAAGGTTGATGATGTGCACACTTATGAACTGATCGGGATTAGGGAATAAAACCAACCCATATATCAAAAGAGCCACAACCTCCTCAAAAGCTGGATAACTTTTGTTTTCCAGTAGTAATCGAGCTTTTTCCATTAAGAACTTAGCAAGCAAACCCTGGATTCCGCTCTTTGTTTCCCAATTGGACTCGATTTCTGACTTCCGCAAGTGTAAGGCAACATCAATGATTTCAGGTTTTGGAGTCCTTTCTAAACTAGTGAAAGGTAATTGATCTCGAACAGGTAATCCAATTAGTTCAGAAAACTCTTCCAAGGTGGGTACTAACTGGTAATCAGGAAAGGTAAAGCAATGATGTTCGGGATCAAAGAACTGGAACAGAACCTGTATCATGTCTTCTTCAAATTTTGAGGTAACCAAATGGAGTAGGTGACCGTGCTTTTCGGTGAATTGAACATTCCTGGGAAACTCTGACACTAAGTCTTTTAGTTCAGATGGCACCGTTGAGATGTTGATTCGGATGTAATCTCTGGTGGCGGGAGCCATTACCTGCAATAACAAAGGTAAATTCTTTGATCCTTGAAATTATTAATGAAAAATGATATGCTTATGATGCTTATGATGTCAAACATGTGGCAAACACAAACAAATCAAACAATAGCCTTAGGTTCAAAGGCTTGCATGAGGTTGATAGGTGATACCCTCCCCACTGAAGTTGAGTTGGTTTAAAACCTGTCTTAGAATAGTATTCGGGTTATATGATCCTTGGAGACAACATCTCAATACGGCGCTCGGCCGTCCGATCAAGAATATTCCTCGAGGATAATTAACTTCGATCAATTTCAAAGCTAGCTACTTAATAGGCCACAAGTCAAGTTCAACTAAAAGGTTCTAAGGCAAATTAGTGTTTAGTGATACTTCGGAAGCCTAATATACTCCTTGATCGTTTTCAAGGGATATCAGTATAAACCAAAGTATCGCACTAATGGTGACTACCAGATCAACTGTATCAGTACATGCCGTACAGTTTCCTTGGTCTATTGTCACATACTTAAGGTATCTCGAGATTCAGGTTAGAATCTTTCACACAAGCAAAATACCCAAACAAACCTTTGAAAAATAGAGCAATCAAATCAAGCAATTGAAAACATCGAAGTGATCTATACTCTAAAGGTAACCCCTTTGAAAACATTTTGTTTTTTGGAATTTTATTCCCCAGCAGAGTCGCCAGTTCTGTCATGCACTCGGTTGTACCATACCTCTTGCGGAGAGATACGCGAACTGACTCTTCTTTTTGCTTTTGAAGTTTTGAAAATCAGAGAGTCGCCACCGACTTTTATTTTATCCAATTAAGGAAAGGTTTATAAAAGAAACAGAAAAAGACCTTTAAGAAATTCTGGGTAAGGGGGTAGGTTATACAAAGGGAAGGTATTAGCACCCTTTGTATCCATGGTTATCCATAGGCTCTTTAATTTGCTTAGCTCACTTGTTTTCAATTACTTTTCTATTGCCTTGAAATTCTTGTATGTGGTTTCAAATACTTTTGTAAATTGACTTTGTAATGATCCTTGTGTGGATGTATACAAAGTGTTTTATCTTTCGAAAGATGTTTTGAAAAAAGAACGTTAACTTCGTAATGATCCTCGTTTGGATATATACAAAGTATTGCCTTTTTTCTTGAAATTTTATTTTGAAAAACAACAGTATAAGAGACATTTGTTTGTTTTGATCTGAGCAAGCAAATTAGGAGGTCTACCCTGAGTTATAAGGTCTCATCCTATTTCCTTTAAAAATCTATCCTTTCACCGGATGTAAATGAAAGTTATATTTTGTATTTGAAACAGTAGAATTTGATTTTGATTTTGAAAAGAATGAGAGGTATTTATAGAATGAAAAGAAGATAGAGACGTTGGGGAATGAAGTGATTCCGTACAAAAAAGGAAAATTTGAGTGGAAGTGAGATTTGAAAGAAAGTGTATGATAGTGTTGGAAAAAGAGAGATGTATAGAATAAAGTTAGGATTTGATTTTTGAAAAAGAGATTTGAAAATAATGGAATATAGTACAAAAGTTAGTGGGAAACAAAAACAATAATTTACTTGTTACCAGTACAGTCTGAATCCCTGGACTATGCGCCTGCAAAAGATTTAACTCTGTACCAATTGCGTCAGTACTATCTATCTGAAAATAAATATCAAATAAATAGCGTGTGTGAAGTGATAAACAGTAATTGGCGTTTGTGTAAGAATAAATCCAACAGCGGGCCAAAATACCGTGTAAGAAAAATTCTAAAAATCAAGTATTCATAAATCAGGATATGAAAATCCAAGATTATATGAAACTCTTAATTTTTAGATTGAAGTTTTCTTGAAAAAAGATGTGGGCAAATTTTGGGGTATAACACTTAGCTTGGGGTTGATCCAGAGGACGCATTAGAGGAGGTGGAGAGGATCCGCGAGGCGCACGTGAGGTTTTCTTTCTTGATGTGCCAGTACGAGGCCGAGCTCCTTGCAGCACACCAGGCTGCTGGTGACCTAGTAGAGGAGGACATACATAGGAAACTGGTGCTGAGGTGTTACTTCTTATTTTGGTTAGGCACTCAGTTGTTCATGTACACCAGCTCCTTGTACACAGATGTCATTTACCTGGGGTACTTATCAGATACCATACATATCCATGAGTACAACTGGGGAGCAGCTACACTTGCGTACAACTACCATAGACTCTGAGAGGGATGCTTGTGGAAGGCGAGGGTTATGGCTGAAAGTTGTTCCCTCTTAGTGGTAACAATCTTATATCATTCTATTTTTTCTCAAAGTTCTTCATTATATATTTGTGATAATATTTGATCCCCGTGTTTTTTTCAAGGTTGGATATTACAGCACTTCCCCATGGTCATTAGCTAGGGAGAGGTGATTGGCTACACTGAAACCATGCCGCGTGTTAGTGCCTTCATTCCCATTGGAGGGAACCAGGTTCTAGAGTCTTACATGCACGCTCTTGGACGCATGGTTGCAGAGGACATTCGATACGACTGCTATGCTGCTCACCGTGAGACGGTTGCATGAGATGATTTTTCCCTATATTCTGGATGGTTGGCTGCCAATTCGACCATCACACAAGTGCCTTGATCACTTTCGTGCATTCAGAAAACCAATACAAACGAAACATTAAACATAATAATATCCAGTTAAAACAAGAAATGTCAGTCTCTCGCATATATACACAATAGAAAGCCATCTCACATTTATAGGTAAAAGGGGGAAACTAACTATGATTCAAGTCATGAGCAAGTTATGCAAAAAGAATGAATCATATAAAATTTGTATAAATGAAAAGTATCCTAAACATGCTATACTATAGAAAGTGATAAACGAGTACCTTGCAACTTACAAGTTTGAACAATCATTACCTCACAACCGGTATGTTGACTCAATCAAAATTGGAGAATTACCAAATGCGCCTCCAAGTAATATGGTCAAAATTTGAGTCTAAACACAAACAAAAGAGTTAAAAAAACTAGAAAATACTATACTATAAATCCTTGGTGGAAGTGGGAAAAAGGCTATCTAAGTGAACCATTAAAAAGAATTCATTAGTCAAAAGTTACAGGGCGCGCTAAGCGCGCTATACCAATTGGGCAAAAAAATAATACAGCAACTAACAATCCCAACCACTCTCAACTTCACACCTACACAACTCGTTTACAGAAAAATTAAAAATAATTTACAACTGCTGGGGTGCCTCCTAATAAGCGCTTGTTTTACGTCGTTAGCTCGACGCCTTTATTGTCTCACGAATGGCAAGTGACTTCCTCGCGACACGCCAATGCTTTCACCTCTAAAGAAAGCGACTGGACCAAAAACTTAACAAACGAATCAAAAGCAAAAGTATATACACGTATGTGTAAAAATGCAATATTTAATTACAAAATCCTTAATTGGCTAAACAAATTGAAAAGTGAAGATTTAGAATTTACGAACTATCCGAGTTCAATTTGTTTAGCCAACTTCACCTTGCTAAATAGCAAAAGTAAAGAGGAACAAAATCAAACACACAAACATGCAAGAGTATGAAAATATAAACATGTATCAATATACAAAAATATACGATGTGAACATATTTACGAAACTTAAAACGCGAAACCATTGCAATGCGATTAATTTCAAAACCAATCCCCGACAACAACGCCATTTTATTGGAACGGTAAAGCGGCAAGCAAAAAGTAATAGGTTTATTATTACCGGGTGATATAGGTTATATCGTATCGTAGTCCACAGAGATTGGTAGAGAAAAACTGCCGTTCAATGTTCTCGTATTCTAAGTTTCATGATTGGGTTACGGAAAGTAAAATGTGGGAAAAGTAAATAAAAGCAAATAAGCAATCTATTGTAGCTTAAGAGAATTCATTCTGGAATCGTATTTATACGCAACCCGTTGAATACTTAAATATGAAGATCTATCGCTCAACACTCACAATACACATCAAAATCACCAGGTATCATTCGAGACGCCACATCACTGTCCATTTATGAAACACTGACGAAAGCTCAACCTTACTATTTACATCGACGATTCCTCCACCGACACAAACAACACGGAGGCATTAAACTTGATACTCATTACTATTATTAGCCCCAAATCTATGCCTAGAGTTTAGAAACTAATAGTTATCATTCCTAATCAAGATCTATGATGTCTATTTTTACAAAAACACTAACCCAAAGCATTTAAGCAAAAAGATCAAGAACAACAACAATAATAATTTGTAAATCAAATATATAAATGATCCCAAGATCAACAAATATACATACAAGAGAGAAAAAATATACATATAACACCTACCATTGGAATGAGTCATAGGGAAGAAGAAGAACAAATGGAAACTTATAGTGTTGTCGGCAGAATCGGAGACGACCCAAACTCAATTGACATGATGAGCCACCCAATAATGTTGCTTAAACCTCTAAACTACAAAGAATGGATCAGAGCTCAACTTTGTCCAAGAAGAGATGATAAAAACCTACAAAATCTGCTCTAAATTATTTATAGAAAAACTAAAATTGCAGAGCGCGCGATGCACCCTCTCACTAATGGACCAAACCGCCATAAAGTGCGCGATGCACCCTTAGTCCGCGTGACGCGCCCTCGAGACTGCCAGAATTTATTCTTAAACTCCCAGGGCGCGCGATGCACCCTATGTGTGTGCGATGCGCCCTATGTGCGTGCGATGTGCCCTATACCAGAACTTTATTTTTTTCCAAAAACGCGCGTTTGGAGCCTTGTCTTCAACACTTTATTGCTCATGCTCCAAATACGCAACAATACCTACAAAAATACATTAAAACTATCAAATGGTACATATTTATACGAAAAACGTAACAAAACACAAAGTATACAAAATGACACGAAAATGGGGAATTATTCAAACAGTATTAACAAAAAGTATCGATAAGCGCCATTATTTACATACACAAAATAACTACATTTTAGAATTTATCATATTCTAGTACTACATGTGATATAATCATTTGACGAAGATGTTCCGCCGATGTATCCGAAGGAACATAGCCACCTACATGTGAGGCATGAGTGTGGACATGCATATATCCTTCTTGTCCTGCAATGTTCTCAACATTTATGTTTAATGCATGGCTCTCAAGTCTCAACTGGTGTTGGGCCCTTTTTAGAAGACTGGTTTTAAAGGTAAGTAGTTGCTTGCGTCTCAAGCATAAGAGTCCTTAGAGCCGCGCACATAGCTACAAAACCGGTTAAAGGGAAATTGCCCTATGGATGCTCTTTCAAACAGGATGAAGTCAGGTTTTCAAAGGCATCTGAAAGAATATGTATAAAACCGGTGGATAGAATCACACCCGCGACAAAAGATTTTATGATGTAGAAGATATTATTTTATGTGAGAGCATTTGAGTAGTCTAATCCAAATACAAACTACAGTACGAAATTAAGACTCAATTATAAGTTTTTTAATACAATCCAGCGGATTTTGAGACATTTCAAAGAAATTACAAAATACTCTCCCTTTCAAGTCTATGACTAGCTAATTCAAGTAAACAATATCACTTTATTCACTGCCTTTCCTACATCACCAATACCTCAACTCAAAACCCAAATATTTATTTTTTAAAGTAGTGTTTGTTTGACTTATTGATTTTTTAGCTAGACAGCTTTTTCCTCACATGCATTTTAAGACCAAAACCAAAGTTCAAAAGATGCTAAACTCCAATAATGTTTATTCAAAAGTTTTTTTTTTTTGATAACAAACATCAAATAGATTAAGAGGGGGCCAAAGTAGCCAAAGGTACATCAATAGAATCAAGAGAGGGCATAGAGCCTACCCAAGTTCTGTTTCCTAAAACCCTACCAGCATGAACTAATTGGTGGGCATCAGTGTTCAAAACTCTACTTAAATAAAGTAACGAAACAAACTTAAACTTGCCCAAGAGAGCTCTACAATCTCCAACGATAGGGTCGATAGCTGCATCAAAATCAGAGCCATTTATACAGTCTACAACACCTAAAGCATCAGAGAAAAAAAACACATAATCTAAATGAAGATCCAGGGCCAAATTGATAGCCCACTTGATACCAAGGAGTTCTGCAGTAGCCGGAGGAGCAAGGCTCGAGATTTTCTTACTTGCCGCCAAAGCAATGTTTCCGGATGGATCTTTGATAATTGTAACTCGGTGAACTGACTTTTATTTTTATAAGCAACAATGTTGCGGTGAGCATGAGCCGCCACCGACTTTTATTTTGTCCAATGTTAGGAAAGGTAAAAAGTACAGAAAAAGACCTTTTGAAAAAAGAAAACGGGCTCGGGGGGTAAGTTATGAAAAGGGAAGGTGTAAGCACCCTTTTCATCCGTAGTTTTCTACGGGCTCTTAATTTGCTTACCTCATGTTTGTTTGTTTGTTTTGAAAAAGGGGCGTAAGGACTTTAGCGTAAATGCGTAGCCTTACTTTAGGCATATTAAGAGCAATACCCTAAATAATTGATCTTTTTCTATACTTTTTAAAGTTCCTAGGACTATCCATACTATGTAGAAGTAGGTAGTCCTTGTTTATATTGGACGTGTGGGTCATCGAAGGGTCATCGAGGTCGTTTGAAGGCAACAAGTAGAGGTACCTTTAGTAATTTCGAAGGGACGATCGTCACTTTTTCGTAGGCAACAATCGAGGGTCATCGAGGGACTTAGTGACGATTTTATACCGAGGGACCTTTGCTAATGGGTACCTCTACATTTCGAGGGACACGACCTTATATTCGAAGGCAACCAAGAGGGGCGTACCCTAAGGGTGAGTGTGTGAACGTGTGTTATATTCAGTTATTTTATTTACTTTGAATTAGTGGGCTATGTTTATTTATTATCTTTCCATACAATCCTAACATACATCTAGCAGTTATAGATGCGAAAAGTAAAATGCGGAAGAGTAAATCCTACGTTATTACATGGCTTTGGGGAGAGGGAGTTACATAATCGAACGAGGGTAACAAGTTATTACAAACCCAAAATGAAACTTAAAGCGGGAGCAAAAGAATAATATACACAAAAATAATTAGAATTGCAAATGTCCCATGAAAAAGAGTCCAATGCAGTTGAGAAAGGCTCGTCTCGCGACTGTGGATGTTGGTTTTGATTTCCCGGCGGTACTAGGTTCGTGTTGCCGTCGTAGGAGATCGAGGAGGGTGGCCGCCGACAAAAGGTGTGTGGTGGTGATCGGAAGCTCGCCGGCTCTTCTCTCGCGGCAGTGCTTCAAGAACTGATAACTGTAAACGGTGGATTTGAGGACGCCAGATTTGGATCCAGTGGCATCGGTGTGGAGGCCTGGACGGATCTGAAGGTAGGCGGAGGTATCATGCTTCGGTTCCGATCTCCCTTTTTTTTCTGCAAGCAAACAACCACAACAAGAGTGAAATAGAGCTTATGAAAATTTACAAGTTTTTGTTTTGGTTATGATTTTCGATAATCTGTACAGGTTGGTGATATTGTATTGAAATGAAGATGTGTGTTATAATACTTTTATAGAAAATTTTAGTTTCAAAACAAAGCAATTTTTTTGAATTCTATTTGTACGTTTTTTTTACATATGATTTGGTTTAAGATTGTCTAATGGTTATTGGAGTGGTGATTTAGACTTGTGGTAATTGGTAAGAGATTTGTATGGTGATAGAGGATTTGTCTAATGGTTGGTGTATATAAACTATGTACCAGGTGGATGTCAAAGTGGTTTGTAGGAAAAGTAGAAAAATTTGTACGTGAGTCGGTGTTAGTTAGTGATTTGTAAGGTTTATTTGGCTATGTATGATTGTGAAACAGTATGTACAAAGTGTTAGGGTGAACTAAGAGGTTGTATGAATCGTGAATAAATTGGGAATCAAATATGTACGTGTGGTATGCAGGATTCCCTCTCCCCCCCCTTATGCTCAAGAAGTGTGATTCTTTTATAGAATAGAAAATGGCAATTCATGGCAAGAAACAAGTCTTTAATGGCCATGAAATTTGGAGATTCTTTCGTTACAATTTTGAAAAGTTTCCAAAATTATGAAACCATGTATTTGATGAGTGTTTAAGGCCATGAATGAATTAGATTCGGCTTCTAGAACAAAATGGGCGCCACTTTTTTTTTCAAATATTTTATTTTGAATTTTTCTTACCAAAAATAAAATAAAATAAAGATAAAAAATAAAATTTTAAAACGAAAAACGAAAATGTTACTTTAAATAAAAAAAATTATTTTTTGTGATTTATTTGAATAAAAGGTGAAATAAAGTTGGAACTAAGGGTAAAAAACAAATGAATAATAAAAAAAGTTAGACGTAGGATTCGAACCCGTGACTTTGTACTCGTGAACCTTACATCCTTACCAATTGTGCTATATTATTAATTCAAAATAAAAACCAATTGAAAGTATATGAAGCATCGGCCAACATTTTGCTATTTATTAAAATATAAATAATTTAACAGTAAACTATTATATTTTAAAATAGACTTTAAATCAAATATTTATAAAATTCAGGATGTCAATGTAAATGAACCCAATATTTTATAAAAATCCAATTTTGAAAATAGTTTTGAATTTTTGAAAAGTGTAGACAAATTTTGGGGTTTGACAGCTGCCCCTGTTCAATCTTCTTAAACCTGAAGATGTAGAATGGCGTATTCGCCATTCGGGATCTGAAGGTGGAAGAGGATTGAACACTAAAATACCCAAAAATTTGCACTTGCTAGTGCAGGGAATAATGCTATTGATGGTTTGAATGAGCTTAAAGATGCCATTAGTTGGATTGACAGGATGCTGTCAGAAGTGGGCTTAAAGATGCCACTGGTCTTTTGATGGTATGAAAGTCATAGTGTAGTCATACGTTAGACTACAACTGAAGATGATGATAATATCAGAATGAACCGTTCGTTGGGCTCTATCTGAATTGTTTCTGAATTAAATTGTTGGCTCCATTGCCGAAGTATTAAGATTAGATCATTGACTCCATTGTCTTGACCACCTCTTATTACTAAGAATCAGGACTACATTGGTGGCTCCATTGCCGTGACTCAATTGTCATGATCACTTTGACTCCATTGTCGTGATCAATTGCGACTCCATTGTCGGTGGCTCCATTTCCGTGATCATTTTGACTCCATTTTCATGATCAATTTGTGACTCCATTGTCGGTGACTCTATTGCCGTGATCATTTTGACTCCATTGTCGTGATCAATTGTGACTCCATTGTCGGTGGCTCTATTGCTGTGATAATTTTGACTCCATTGTCATGATCAATTGTGACTCCATTGTCGGTGGCTCAATTGCCGTGATCATTTTGACTCTATTGTCATGATCATTTGTGACTCCATTGTCGGTGGCTCAATTGCCGTGATCATTTTGACTCCATTGTCATGATCAGTTGTGACTCCATTGTCGGTGGCTTAATTGTCGTGATCATTTTGACTCCATTGTCATGATCAGTTGTGACTCCATTGTCGGTGGCTCAATTGCCGTGATCATTTTGACTCCATTGTCATGATCAGTTGTGACTCCATTGTCGGTGGCTCAATTGCCGTGATCACTTTGACTCTATTGTCATGATCATTTGTGACTCCATTGTCGATGGCTCAATTGGCGTGATCATTTTGACTCCATTGTCATGATCAATTTGTGACTCCATTGTCGATGACTCCTTTGTCTTTTTCTGAACTAAGTTCCAGGATTAGGTCTGTCTTGAATGAGTGTCAGGATTAAATCGCTATCTTGATTGTCTCTTCACTGTATCTAGACGATAATGTTGATTGTGAAATAACCTGAAAAGACAAAGTTAATTTTATGCAATGTCATGATGCATGTGATGCATGGTGCAAATGAAGTTCTCAAAATAAATGAGAATTTTGTATGTTGTGTATGTATTTGCCATGATGTATCATGAACAATGTATGAATGGGCTATGTGGTTGAATGAATGTTGTATGGACACAACTGTGTGATTGATAACTTTGTTTAGCAGTCTGATTGAGAAAATAAATCTCTGTTTGTTGCTGGAGATGATTACCATGCTTCTGATCTTAGAATGGCCTTTTTGGGAATTCTTTCATTATGTGCAAGGATACTCAGCTGAGGATTTTTTATTACCGCTTGGGGATGAAAGTAATTTGAAGGATCCGATCTTGATGTGCCCTGACTGGAGATAAGAGAGGTGTATAACCTTCCGATGTACTATTTGACCAAATTTCAGCTGCGAGTGTCAACTCTATTGGAGATAGTGAGTTTGAATAAACCATGTTGGAGAAGAGGATTGTATCAAGGAATTTGCAGTGTTGGAGACGTACACTCCATTGGGGAACCAGGTCTCTGTTGGGAAGAGATCATTGGAAGATAACTTCTCCAGGAGTACTCTATGGAGATATTTTGTGGGAACAACTCTGTGGGGAATATTCCCAGAGGTTTCAAACTTTCATTGCCCAATGTCTTCAAGTATTTCGTCACTTGCTGTTGGAAAACATTTTCTTGACCATATATGGTCCTTCGCTTGTGGGAGCCTACCTGCCCCCGGATTCAGTAACCTGGTATGCTTGATACTTGAGATTACGCGAACTAGAACTTCGCATTAGAGACTGATACTGACACCATGTGATATTGGTAGCTAAACAGCTCTTGTTGAAATTTGTGACTAATGCAACATGCCCCCAGTGGTGGCCTAGCCTTTCTGGTGGTTCAACGTCTTTGAGAGGTTCTATGAATTGTGACCAAATTGCCCCTGGTAGCTGGGGTGATAATGTGTCATGCCCCTTGTATATACAAGCTTTTTAGTTGACTGAGTCAAGTGTAGGAAATATTTTTGCTTTTGATGCACTTTTGAAGCGACTTTGTCTGTCGGGAGGACTTTCTGAGTTTTGTGCTATCACAAGCAACCTGCCCCAGTATCATGAGTTTAGGAACGACGCCCCTGATTGATCAACACTTTTGAGAGAGTCTTCGAGTCTTGAATTGATTGCCCCAAATTGACTGAACTATTACTCAACGGAGTATCCGACTGCTTTTGTGCCCCTGAGGGTGATCAGAATTTGAGATATTCTCGCTCGAACTCAATGGAGTTCTGAAGACAACTTGTCCCTTGAAAGGATTAAAATTTTCATCTGCAGTTCATGATGGAAGCTTTCCCGGTGTCAAGTACTTGTTCATATGCAAAGAATGTTTATTATGAGAAACATAATTCTAATTCAAAGTTCATGTTTGTCTTGAAGTTTAAAAGAAACTTTTTGAAAGGATGTCAAAACATCGATTTTTTTGTGAAAGGTGGTGTGATACCAACTCAAGCGTTTTAGCAAAACTCCTAGGAGTCGGGTTGCCGTATTATCGTTACGGTATGCTTTCGAATTAACCCTGCTTCAATTAGGACTTTTGAGGGTTGTAACGTGGCCAGGTTCACGGTTTTAGAAAAAAAGATTTATAGGCTCAAACTTTATTGGTGCCCACCCCCTTCGTGATGTTATCCAACCTAAGTTCAGTTAACTTGATGTGAGAATCCATCCTTCAAGAGGAGTTTAAAACGTACGATTGAGGAGTTGATGAGGTGTTTGGACATGGCAGTCACTTACCTTTTATTTTTGGTGTCTGATCACATGATCGCGAATTTTCCCCTTTTGTTGAGGATCTTTTTTTTTTGTTTCCCTAACTTTTTCCTGGACAAATTCTTTTGAATTTCATATTTGCAGTCCAGCGGGATGCCCTAACTTTTGCCTAAGTCATTTGTTTTCAAGTTATTGACTTAGCGGGCTTTCTTTTCTCTTTTTTTCGATTCGTTCTTTTCTTCTTCTTTTTTTAAATTATTTTTTAAACAAGTTGTATGATCCTGAGACGTCTTTGATTTGTTGGAAATATTGTGATTGCCTCATTTCTTGGTCGGTGAGGGATAGTCGTTGTTGTATCGTCATATTTTGACCTCATATTGCGAGAGATGACCATTGCGGTCTTGAATTTTCCTCAACCTTTTGAAGGATAACCATTGTTGTTTCCTTAGATGCGAGCTCCTACTGAATTTTGAACACTCAATCAAGTTAACTGAACACTACCCTGCCCCTAGGTTAAATGTGAGGGTTTTTTCGTATAGAAAAGAAACTCTTACTTAAGGCTCAAAGGGGTTGGCAAGGGATTAACTTCCTTATATCTCCAGTGTTTGGGAATTTGAAACAATGCCTGTACATCATCAATAGGGTTTTACTCGAAAGCACACCATTTGAGATTATGAGTATTATAGGCTCGTCATCCTCCCTCCGGAGTTACCATGCTTTAGCACTGAGAGTTTGGCATCACCAGCAAAGAAAAACATGTTAGAGCGAGATCGAATGAATTTTTTCAAGACAAACATATACAATGCATTATTTTTATAGTTCAAAAACAAACAAGTATTGCATATAAACAATATTGAATCAAAACAAAAAAGACTACGCATGAACATGCATGATGGTATAGAGATTGTCAAAGTTGAGGAGATTTTCTCCGTATGGACTTATTGCTTCAGAGGATCCATTGAGTCGAAGAAGAACTTCAAATTTGGCATGCAGGTATGAATGTGACAACCTTTACGGCAATCAGGTCTTGAACCTGGTCTCTAAAACGGCTGACAGTCATCAATCGAATGGCTAGGTTCCCCAGTGTGGAAAACAAACCAGGCGTTTGTATCTGAAATTGCATATTACTTCTAGGGAGAGGATTCCGACGAAGCCACACAAGATTTGTAAGTGTACAGCTTCAGGGATAGTATGAATAAAGTAGTAAGAAAGTGAGAAGCTTGTCCTTTGGAAACTTTGGTTGCAGCTTCGTTTGAAGAGCTTTGACTTTTCATCTTTGGACGTCCTCCTATAAGAATCAAGCTCACCATATCTAGTGGGTCATAGCCTCTGATTCGGGGTATGGTACTTTTGAGTTTGAAGGCATATGGCTAAAGGAAAATAAATCCTCTTGCCTCTTGATAGGAACTGTACCTTTGAATTTGAAAGCATATGGCTAGAGGAAAATAAATCCTTTTGCCCCTTGACAAAAGTTTATTATACTTTCGAGTTTGGAAAGCATCTGGACAGAGGAAAATAAATCCTCTTGCCCCTTGATAGAAATTTAGGCTCTTGATAGTCCTTCCATAATAGTACTTGGAAATTATGCGTCATAAATCCCTAAGATCCTTGAAAAAGGTTAGTCCACAGGTTATATAAAAGCATAAAGTAGTATGGACAAATAAGTCCTACAAACAAGACCTGCAAGGAAATCAAGTGGTTAGATAACAAACAAGTCACACAAGAATCCTTAGGTTTAAAGGCTTGCATGAAGCCTGACCAGGTGACTATCCATCCCCAATAGGTACTTCTAAGGATAAGGATGAAATTAGTAACCAGGTTCTAAACGTTACCCAGAATTGTCAGACCCTCTAAAGCACCCTCGGACATGATACATTCGCATCATGCAATGATACTTTAAGAAAGAACCTATCTGAGCTGTAGTATCGGGTAGCGACTAGGCCCTCAACATTTGTCAAGAGTAGCCCCCCACTACGTCCTAATAGCCAAGATGGGTTAAAGGTAACTAAAGGTCCTTGAGCTCCGGCGCACCCACAGGTACATACATAGACCTCCCTCATTTGAGAAAGGTGTGCATATAGCTATAGAGTCCTAACTCAAGCGTAAACTTCATATTGACTCATCTCCCACATATGTGAAAGAGGTCGCCATGACTATGCCACTCCTATCTTAAGTATACTCGAATCCGGGTATAGGATTCATCTTCCATTCAAACCCAAGCAACCTTGAAAAGTAAAGCAATCAAAACAAACATTAGTGATATAAGCCCTAAGGTAAACCCCTCTTTAAAATATCCCCAGCAGAGTCGCCAGTTCTGTAACTCGGTGAACTGACTTTTATTTTTATAAGCAACAATGTTGCGGTGAGCATGAGTCGTCACCGACTTTTATTTTGTCCAATGTTAGGAAAGGTAAAAAGTACAGAAAAAGACCTTTTGAAAAAAGAAAACGGGCTCGGGGGGTAAGTTATGAAAAGGGAAGGTGTAAGCATCCTTTTCATCCGTAGTTTTCTACGGGCTCTTAATTGCTTAGCTCATGTTTGTTTGTTTGTTTTGAAAAAGGGGCGTAAGGACTTTAGCGTAAATGCGTAGCCTTAGTTTTTTGAAAGAGTATTGAAAAGATGTTTTTTTTAATTGAGCTAGGCATATTAAGAGCAATACCCTAAATAGTTGATCTTTTTCTATACTTTTTAAAGTTCCTAGGACTATCCATACTATGTAGAAGTAGGTAGTCCTTGTTTATATTGGACGTGTGGGTCATCGAAGGGTCATCGAGGTCGTTTGAAGGCAACAAGTAGAGGTACCTTTAGCAATTTCGAAGGGACGATCGTCACTTTTTCGTAGGCAACAATCGAGGGACTTAGTGACGATTTTATACCGAGGGACCTTTGCTAATGGGTACCTCTACATTTCGAGGGACACGACCTTATATTCGAAGGCAACCAAGAGGGGCGTACCCTAAGGGTGAGTGTGTGAAAGTGTGTTATATTCAGTTATTTTATTTACTTTGAATTAGTGGGCTATGTTTATTTATTATCTTTCCATACAATCCTAACATACATCTAGCAGTTATAGATGCGAAAAGTAAAATGCGGAAGAGTAAATCCTATGTTATTACATGGCTTTGGGGAGAGGGAGTTACATAATCGAACGAGGGTAACAAGTTATTACAAACCCAAAATGAAACTTAAAGCGGGAGCAAAAGAATAATATACACAAAAATAATTAGAATTGCAAATGTCCCATGAAAAAGAGTCCAATGCAGTTGAGAAAGGCTCGTCTCGCGACTGTGGATGTTGGTTTTGATTTCCCGGCGGTACTAGGTTCGTGTCGCCGTCGTAGGAGATCGAGGAGGGTGGCCGCCGGCAAAAGGTGTGTGGTGGTGATCGGAAGCTCGCCGACTCTTCTCTCGAGGCAGTGCTTCAAGAACTGATAACTGTAAACGGTGGATTTGAGGACGCCGGATTTGGATCCAGTGGCATCGGTGTGGAGGCCTGGACGGATCTGAAGGTAGGCGGAGGTATCATGCTTCGGTTCCGATCTCCCTTTTTTTTCTGCAAGCAAACAACCACAACAAGAGTGAAATAGAGCTTATGAAAATTTACAAGTTTTTGTTTTGGTTATGATTTTCGATAATCTGTACAGGTTGGTGATATTGTATTGAAATGAAGATGTGTGTTATAATACTTTTATAGAAAATTTTAGTTTCAAAACAAAGCAATTTTTTTGAATTCTATTTGTACGTTTTTTTTACATATGATTTGGTTTAAGATTGTCTAATGGTTATTGGAGTGGTGATTTAGACTTGTGGTAATTGGTAAGAGATTTGTATGGTGATAGAGGATTTGTCTAATGGTTGGTGTATATAAACTATGTACCAGGTGGATGTCAAAGTGGTTTGTAGGAAAAGTAGAAAAATTTGTACGTGAGTCGGTGTTAGTTAGTGATTTGTAAGGTTTATTTGGCTATGTATGATTGTGAAATAGTATGTACAAAGTGTTAGGGTGAACTAAGAGGTTGTATGAATCGTGAATAAATTGGGAATCAAATATGTACGTGTGGTATGCAGGATTCCCTCTCCCCCCCTTATGCTCAAGAAGTGTGATTCTTTTATAGAATAGAAAATGGCAATTCATGGCAAGAAACAAGTCTTTAATGGCCATGAAATTTGGAGATTCTTTCCTTACAATTTTGAAAAGTTTCCAAAATTATGAAACCATGTATTTGATGAGTGTTTAAGGCCATGAATGAATTAGATTCGGCTTCTAGAACAAAATGGGCGCCACTTTTTTTTTCAAATATTTTATTTTGAATTTTTCTTACCAAAAATAAAATAAAATAAAGATAAAAAATAAAATTTTAAAACGAAAAACGAAAATATTACTTTAAATAAAAAAAATTATTTTTTGTGATTTATTTGAATAAAAGGTGAAATAAAGTTGGAACTAAGGTTAAAAAACAAATGAATAATAAAAAAAGTTAGACGTAGGATTCGAACCCGTGACTTTGTACTCGTGAACCTTACCTCCTTACCAATTGTGCTATATTATTAATTCAAAATAAAAACCAATTGAAAGTATATGAAGCATCGGCCAACATTTTGCTATTTATTAAAATATAAATAATTTAACAGTAAACTATTATATTTTAAAATAGACTTTAAATCAAATATTTATAAAATTCAGGATGTCAATGTAAATGAACCCAATATTTTATAAAAATCCAATTTTGAAAATAGTTTTGAATTTTTGAAAAGTGTAGACAAATTTTGGGGTTTGACAGCTGCCCCTGTTCAATCTTCTTAAACCTGAAGATGTAGAATGGCGTATTCGCCATTCGGGATCTGAAGGTGGAAGAGGATTGAACACTAAAATACCCAAAAATTTGCACTTGCTAGTGCAGGGAATAATGCTATTGATGGTTTGAATGAGCTTAAAGATGCCATTAGTTGGATTGACAGGATGCTGTCAGAAGTGGGCTTAAAGATGCCACTGGTCTTTTGATGGTATGAAAGTCATAGTGTAGTCATACGTTAGACTACAACTGAAGATGATGATAATATCAGAATGAACCGTTCGTTGGGCTCTATCTGAATTGTTTCTGAATTAAATTGTTGGCTCCATTGCGGAAGTATTAAGATTAGATCATTGACTCCATTGTCTTGACCACCTCTTATTACTAAGAATCAGGACTACATTGGTGGCTCCATTGGTGACTACATTTTGGTAGCGTTAAATTCTGCCGATACTTCATGAATTTCACGCGCCACCGCCAGAGCACACGGGTTCTGATGTTTGAAAACAGCCGCATTACGAGCGTTCCATATTTTCCAGAGTCCAAAACCAATGGTCTGAACAACCTTTTTTTCCTTTGACTTCAAAATACTCAGCAACCACACGCCTAAATCAGTGGCATCCGGGAGACGCACCCCAACGGGAGGAGATAAGAAAACACGTTTTGTAAAATCACACTGAAGAAAAAGATGTCCTGGAGATTCAGGGAAGCAATGGCAGAGAGGACAGAGAGTGTCTAGCTGTATACCTTTTTTTTCCAGGTTGCACTTGGTCGGAAGAATATTGTTGAGGAGCCGCCAGATGAATTTTTTTGTTTTTTCCAACAAAGGTGCTCTCCAGAGGTATTTCCAAATCTCACCACCTTGAGTAACAGAGGATTCAGCTTTTTGATGATACTGCATTCGTTTTGCAAGATGATAACCGGATTTAACAGAGTACTCTCCATCCCGTTCATAGTGCCAGATTTGTTTGTCTTCCGGGGCTCTGGAGGAAATGGGAATGCTTGCTATGTGATCCACTTCATTAGGAGAAAAGGTGTTTCGCAGCGTCTCCATATTCCAATTCAGGAGGTCCCCATCAATGAGGCTAGAGACCTTCGTGTGGGGTTCCATGGTGTTGATTGTGGTGAAAGGTTTGAAGCCTGGAATGGATGGAATCCAGTTATCTCCCACGATATTAATACTCTCCCCATTGCCAATGCACCATCTCGTCCCACTTAAGACCATGTCCTTTACACTGAGAATACTGCGCCAGGCATAGCTTGGTTTGAATCCCAAGCCCGCTTCAGTAATGCTACTCCTAGGGTAATATCTGCCTTTGAAAAATCTTTCAAACAGGGAGCCATTATTCTGAAGCGATCTCCAAAACTGTTTCCCAAGAAGGCTGCTGTTGAAGTCTTGGATGCCTCTAAATCCCATTCCACCACTTCCTTTAGCTTTTGATAAACTCTCCCAACTCATCCAGTGTATCTTCCTCCCCTCATTATTTGATCCCCACCAAAATCTTGACAACATCGATTCTATTTCCTTGCAGCAGCTGTCCGGGATTCGATAGCAACTCATAATATATGTTGGGATGGCTTGAGCCACGACTTTTATAAGAACCTCTTTCCCAGCTCTTGAAAGAAAGTTCTCCTTCCACCCCTTAACTTTCTTCCAGACCCTCTCTATAACCAAGGAGAAAACTTCTTTTTTTGATCTTCCAAAAACCACCGGGAGGCCAAGGTATTTTGTGTGACTCAAGACGGCTTTGAAACCTAGCTTGCTTCTGATGGACTCCTTGAAAATTGGGCAGATGTTGTTGCTGAATGATACTTCTGATTTATCAAAATTAACCACCTGTCCCGAAGCGCACTGATATTTTCCAAGGATTTCTAGAACCTTTGCTGCTTCCACTTCATTTGCTCGAGCAAAAATGAGACTGTCGTCGGCAAAAAACAGATGAGAGATAACTGGGGACTTTCTAGCAACCTGGACTCCATGGATCTCCTTCGAAACTGCAGCATTCCTTAGCATACCTGAAAGGAAGTCAGCACAAATAATAAACAGGTAAGGGGAAAGAGGGTCGCCTTGGAGAAGCCCCCTTTCCGGATGAAACATCTTTGAAGGTTTGCCATTGAGAAGGACTTTGTAGGACACAGTTGTAATGCATCTTCTGATGAGACTGACCATATTGGGAGGAAAACCCAATGCCTCCAAAGCACCCACAACGAAGTCCCATTCAATCCGATCATACGCTTTTGACATATCCAGTTTCAACGCCATGTAGCCTTTCTTACCCTTCTTTTTATTCTTCAACCAGTGGAAGCAGTACATGGCAATTAGGGCATTGTCCGTTATCAACCTACCTTTCACAAATGCACTTTGTTCTTCACTGATTAGAGATGGCAGCAGGGGTTTTAATCTGTTTGCAATGGTCTTCGTGACAGCTTTCATGACAACATTGCAGAGGCTGATAGGTCTGAAATCAAAGGGGGATCGAGGGTTTTTTATCTTGGGAATGAGGGCAATAAAAGTTTCGTTTATGTTAGAAGGGTCCCTGTGGTGGTTGAGAATATCCAATGCTGTGTTAGTGACATCTCCCCCCACTATATTCCAATACTTTTGGAAAAAGAGAGCTGGCAGCCCGTCGGGCCCCGGGGATTTTGTGGGGTGCATCTGAAAAATTGCTTCCTTAACCTCAGAATCAGAGAAAGGTAAAGAACAGTCGCTAGCTATATCATCAGATATCTTGGCATTAGCAAAACTACATACCTCTGCAATACCAACTGGATTAGATGATTTGAATATCTCCAAGAAGTATTCAACAAGTATGCGCTCACAGTGCTTTGGTCCTGAAAACCAGTTGCCATCCCTATCCTTTAACCTCTTAATAGTGTTAGTTTTTCTCCTTTGGTTAGCTTTGCTATGGAAAATTTTGTGTTGCGGTCTCCATCCTCCAGCCAAACGGCTTTACTTCTTTGCCTCCAGAGCGTTTCTTCGATACCCAACAGCTTCCCCTTCTGTCTCTCCAGTTTTTGAAACGTTGTATCTCTACCGGGTCTGCCTCCCATCTCTTATCCTCCTTCAACAGCACCTCCAACCTTCTAATCTCCTTTGCCACACTCCCAGACCTATATTCTTTAAACAGAGAGGAGAGCTCCTGAAGTCTTTTTGTTTTGTAAGAGAAAATATTATCATTACTTCTCCAAAGCTGTTTAACCAGCTCTTCACAACGAGGGTCCTTCGACCACACCTCTTCAAAACGAAAAAGATGGAATTGCTTCTCCATATCACGATCCTTATCAATGGAAATGCGAAGAACCGCGTGATCAGATCCATGTCTCGGAAGATGAGTCACTTTTGTATTTGGGAATTGCTCTTTGAAAGGTTGCGTGACCAAACTTCTATCAAGTCTATATTGGATATTCTCTCTTTCCTGCCTTCCATTTGACCAAGTGTATGGATATTCCAGAAATCCAATATCCTGTAGGCCACATTGTTCAATTGTCGTCCTGCCCCAAGATAATTGTGAAGGGGTTCTACAGTTTCCTCCCACCTTTTCACTATCCAGAAGGATGTCATTGAAATCACCAAACATGATTAGGAAATCTCCCAAGTCACCACGAACATCCTGCACCAGCTGCCAAGTGTGTCGCTTTAGAGGTTCTTCCGGGAAGCCGTAGATACCCGCAAAAGCCCAGGGGTTATCTTCTTCATTCTCACGACACAAACCCCCAATGTGGTTTAAGGAATGCGAAACTATTTGGATATTAAGCTCTTCAACCCACAACAAACATAATCCTCCACCTCTTCCTCTCCCCGAGCCCCTACAGTCAATGGAGAAAAAGTTTTTGAAGCCAGCTTTTGAAACAATCTTTTGCATCTCTTCACACTTTAATCTAGTTTCCATAAGGAACACTAGATGGGGTTTCTCAAGACGAATGAGCCTCGTAAAGGCTCGAACTGCACGTGGGTGCCCCAGACCCCTGCAGTTCCAGCTAAGTGCCTTCACTGGGATAGGCGGTGTTGGTCTTCCAACACCACCTCTGGTAAAAGCAATTTTTGATCCTCCATGGTTGAATCCTGTCTCCTTTTCTTTTCCCCACTCCCACAAGCTTCCACCGGACCTTCAGTTATCACCACATCAATCAGTTGTCTCTTGATGTGTTCGACAGTGTCATTTTTGCTCTGAGTAACTTGGACTTTCTTCACACCTTTCTTTCTAATCCACTTTTTTCTGGTGGTTTGAGTGTTCTTCAGTCTTGTAGTTTCTCCAGCCTCCTCAACAGAAAGAGCCACTGCCCCAAAAGATTCTGCAACTTTTTCAATCTCTGGGATTTTTTTCCTTATTAGCCTCAGGTTTCTTCTTGGCCTCTGGATTATCCGCTCCCCCTATTTCCTTTAAACGCTCCCCTGTTAACTTTTCTTGCTGCACTTCTTGGTCATCTCCCATTTCTTTCGTTTTCGCCTCACATCTACTTTGTCCTGAAGAAACGTTGAAAAGGCTTCTGCTGCAAGTGCCTGAACTTGAGTCTCGTTTCGTCTGTTCTTCACCCATCTTTGGAAGTGGTGAAGCTCGTAGCCATAGTCCATAGGAGAGGTCTTGCTCTTCCAACTCCTCAAAACCTTCCTCTGAAAGGTCCTCCACTGCCTCACAGTCCTTCATTTGATGCCCTATTCTGCCACACACAAAACAGAAAGAGGGAAGTCGCTCGTATTTGAAGTGGACTCTTAAACTCTTCTCCTTAAATTTGACAACTGTTCCTCTTTTTAATGGGGCCTTCAGATCTAGTGTTGCTTTGATTCTTAGAAAGCGCCCATTTCTACAAACATCCCGCGGATCCATCTATTCAAAAGTTATAAATATATTAAAACTACTACATTTTGGCCTACGGCCACGCTGAAATTTTCCACAGCTCAGAAACTGTGGCCACATATATGATTTGGCCATGGTTATCAAAGTGTAGAATTATGTTATAAAATATTGAATCTGGAGTATGAAACTGTGGTCTTTACTTCAATTGCCACGGTTATGTAACGGTAGATATTTTAAGCCGCAACCAAAAAAACCGAGGCCTTATAATTTTCAGTTCAAACTGTGGCCAAAGCCTCAAAAAACACCCCTTCAAAAGTTCCCTCTTTTTTTTTTTAGTTTCCCTCTATCTTTTAATATTTTCTTTTCTATTTTTTTTAATTAAAAAAAGGAAGAAATTGAAAGAACAATAGCATCTGAATTGTAAAACGAACAAAAACACGCTGAACAAAAACACGCACACCACCTCCATCTCTCTCACAAAACGATCTGAAGACCATCTCCATCTCCATCTCGCTGCGCCGCTGCTTCTCGCTTCGCCGCTGCTTCCACCTCCATCGCTTACAGGTTAGTTTCTTCAGCTCCATCTCCGCTTCACCTTCATCTCTACTTCACCTTCATCTCAGCCTTCATCTCTGCTTCATCTTCATCTCACTAACCTCAATCATCTCACGAACCCTAACTCTCTTCATCTCACAAACCCTAACTCTCTTCATCTCACGAACCCTAACTCTCTTCTTCCCTTCATCCTTTTCCCAAATCTTCTGTTGGTTTAGGGTTTATGTGTTTGTAATTCAATCCGTGATTCAATTTATTACCCTATAACATTTTGTTTTGCAGTTAACCTATACATTTTGTTTTGCATGCAGTTGTGATTCCGTTGAACCAACAGAAGCTTCCGTTGCAGTCGATTACTTGTGCAAAAAAATGTTATTATATTTCAGAAGCTATAATATCATATTGAGATGTTGATAAACCATATAATATATTGACATAAATAGACTTCGAATAAATATATAAGTTTATAACTTCTGAGTTGGAACAAATACACCGAAAATCACACTTATGAAACTAAAAAAAATGTAAGATATTAAGGAACTCAATTTTTCTCAAAGGCAAGATATAAAGACATGATAATATATATGTGAGAAAGTAAATGAAATGCTTATCTGATTATCAAAGGTACAATAATATCAAAAACAAAAACAAGGTAGGAAAACATTATCATCTGGCTATCTATGTACTTAAACTAAATCTAAAAATCTAAGGTTGTCATGATGACAATTTTGGTCATAACCCTAACCATAATATTGACATGTCATCTTTATAGTAATTTAATGCTGACATGTTATCTTCATAGTAATTTTAGACAGAAACTCTAATATGTTAATTACCAATTCAAGTTATAAATTATAAAAAAAAAACTCATGATAATAATATTATACATGTTCCTATTCCAATTCACTTATAAATTAAATTAAAAATAAAACACTTCGTTCTTTTTATTTTAAATCAAAAAATAATTAAAATAAAAGAAATCAAGTAAGGATAAAATTATTTAAAATTTTATTCATATTTTTATATAAATTGTTAATTACTTTGTTTTTCAAATTAATAAATACAAATCAGAAAACACAAACATAAAAAATATTTTAATAACTAAATCATTTTTTGCTTAGTTTATAAAAATTATAAGATTTTGTCTTAATTTAATATAGTGACTAAATAATATATTTAATTTTATATGGTTCAAAATTAAATTATGAAATATAATTTAAAAAATTTCATTTATATAAATTAGAACAATAATTTTTAAAATTCAAATTAATAAATTTATTTGTAACTTTAAAACTATTTTGGAAAAATAATTTATCAAATGACATTTTTTAATATTACTCTTATTTTAATAGTAATAATATTTTAAGGTGTAAATTATTATATATACAAATCTCTTTTCTATTCCATACTAAATTCAAGATCGTAACGATGACAACTTTGGCCAGAACCCTAACCTTAATGTTGACATATCATATTCATATTAACTTAATGCTGACTTGTCATCTTCATAGTAATTTTGGACAAAAATTCTAATATGTTAATTACCAATTGCAGTTATAAATTATAAAAAAAAATAAAACTCATGATAATAATAGTATACATATTCTTATTCCAATTCACTTAAGAATTAAAAATAAAAAATAAAACTCTTCATTCTTTTTATTTTAATTCAAAAAATAATATACTAGAACTATGATGATATAAAAATTAAAAAAACGAAAATAAATATATATATTTAATTACTACTCAGCAAAAATTAAAAATAAAATAAATTAAGTAAGGACAAAATTATTTAAAACTTTATTCATAGTTTTATATAAGTTGTTAATTACTTTGTTTTTCAAATTAATAAATACAAATCAAAAATCACAAATATAAAAATAATTTTAATAACTAATTATGATAAACATCATTTTTGCTTAGTTTATAAAAATGATAAGAAGAGGTTGTCCTAATTTTATTTAGGGACTAAATCATATATTTAATTTTATATAATTTAAAATTAAATTAGGAAATATAATTTAAAAGAATTTCATTTATATAAATTAGAACAATCATTTTTAAAATTCAAATTAACAAATTTATTTGTAACTTTAAAACTATTTTTGAAAAATAATTTATCAAATGACTTTTTTCAATATTACTCTAATTTTAATAGTAATAATATATTTGGTGTAAATTATTATAAATATATACAAATCTCTTTTCTATCCCATAACGACCTTCAACTTTTTAATTTTTAGTTATTTTATCTCTTTAACTATACATTAAAGATGCCATAAAAATTGATTTTGTCTCAATTTTATTCCGGGGCTAAATCATATATTTAATTTTATATAATTCAAATTTTAATCATCAAATTCAATAAAATATATTTTTCATTTATATAAGTTAGTACAATAATTTTTTAAATTAAAAGGAAATTTCTTTGCCCACCTCCCTACTTTCTTGGTCACCTCCGGTGAAAAATCCAAAATACCCCTTACTTCGGAAATGCATTTCCGAAATGTAAGAAAATGCTGTTTTCGGAGATGCATTTCCGAAAACGCCTTTTTTTCAAAATTTGTCTTATTTCGGAAATGCATTTCCGAAAACACCATTTCGGAAGTGCATTTCTGAAATACTGCGCGTTTTGCAGATTAAGCAAAACAACCCCCTCCCCCATTCATTTTACCCTAAATCTTCTTCCAAACTTCCTCTCTTCAAAATTTCTGCAAAAGCAAGTGTGTGAACTAGTCAGAGATTGCGAAAGGGGACCCAATCTCAACCTAAATCATCTCAATCTCTATTAGTGGTAAGTTTTTCAATTTTTTCAATTTTTAGATCCATTATTCATATCTCTATTAGGGTGTTTAGAACTTGTGAAAATTATATTGGGGTAGGTTGGTACTGCTATTTAGGTTGTTTAGAATGAATAAAAGTAGTTTTGAAGTTGGATTTAGGGGTCTGCCATGGAAGTTGCAGAAAATTGCTTCGCATGGGTGTTTCGGAAGTTCATTTCCGAAAACACCTTCATTCCCAGTTTCGGAAATGAACTTCCGAAGTTTTCCAAATTTTTTTTTGTTTTTTCTATTGTTTCGCATTCTTATTGATTTCAATTGTTTTCAGGAACATGGCAGGCAATCCAACACGCATCAGACAGGGTAGGGAGACCCAGACTGCGTCGGCTAGACGCGAGCAGGCGGTGCAGCTGGCGTCGACGCAGGGGCAGGAACGTGTGCAAGTTCTCGTGAAGATGGACGGGAGTACTTCTGCATCTGGTTCGAGGAGGAGTCGTATGGCTCGTGTATCTTCTTCCCGCCAGCAAGAGGTACGAGAGGAGGAGGAGGAGGCAGTTACATACCACGAGGCAGAGGAGGTACCGAATGTTGACCCTCCACACGGGGAGGAGGAGGAGCAGGAGGAGGGCTACCCGGGAGGGCCCAGGACACGACCTTGCTGATTACCTACCACGAGCACGTCGCTCGGCGTATCTGAGGAGGGAGAGGTTGTAAGTTTAAGAGTGCGCCTAAGAGGGGGGGTGAATTAGGATTTTGAAGATTTATCTGGTTTTAGAATACTTGTACTTATTTTTGGTTAAGTATTTGAAGATTTTTGAATGCTTCTTTTCTTTTCTTGGTAATAGTGATGAAAGCGGTAAAATGCAGAAAAGTAAAGAACACAATGATGTATACTGGTTCCCCTCACAATCCGAGAGTACTCCAGTCCCCTTTCAACATGAAAGAGATTTTACTATTGTTAGATCTTTGTACAAACCTATACTAAGACTCCTCCTACAATGTTCTAACAAAACCACCAAGAACAATCCTCTTGGATTTTCACTAAGTACATTAAGAGAACAATCCTCCCTTAATGACTTTCTTGCTTCCAACAATCCTGGACAACAAGAACAACCAACCAAGTAGAACAAGAAAACAATCCTTTCTTTTCTACTAACTTGTTTCCAACAATCCTGGACAACAAGAATTTACAAAACAAATCTGGAAAATATTTGAGTGATAAAGTTGATGAACATATATCAATCTATAAGACTGATCTTCTCTTTCAAGCAAGACAATTTACAATGATATAATAGTGCTCAAGTGTTTATGTATGAATGAGAAACTTTTCTAACAATGTGTAGAAAAAGTTTCAATGAAGGTTCAAGTATGAAACACTTGTATGAAAATATATGATGAAAATATATGATCAAAAAGGTGGTAAATTGTAATGAAAGAGGTGAAATTCAAATATGAAAATATAGAGTATATATAGTGTCTTAACACCCCTAGGAATGAGTATGATTCAATGAAAAGGTGCAAAGATTGATGGTATTAAAATTGTTCACGTTCAGATTTGAAACATACTGTTTTTTGACTCTGGTACGCTGGAAATTGATTTACCATTATAGGAAATCGATTTCCCTGAAGCGTTGTGTCTAAAAATTCAAAAACTGACACTGGAAATCGGTTTACCCATATAGGAAATCGATTTCCATGTTAAAAAACAGTTCTGGGAATCTGTTTCCAAATACAGGAAATCTGTTTCCAGTTCAGGAAATCTGTTTCCAAATACAGGAAATCTATTTCCTGACAGCAAACAACTTTGATTTGAAATATAGGAAAAGATTGATATTTTAACCAAAAGGACCATGCATGCAACTAAATATTTAGGAGAATATTGAGCACTAAGTTATCAATATAAATTGCATGCTTATACCTTAATAAATCAAGATCAATGCTATTCTTCAAAATATAATTCTTGAATTCTTTGATGCTAGCTTTTACGCATGAAGAATCTTGAGTACTTGATTTGATTAAATTCACTTGAGGCTTTTTCCATACTTTTTGACATGATCTTTTGATTATTACTTTGTCTTCATCAAAACAAAATAGATGGAGAGTCTTGACTTCACATTCTCCCCCTTTTTGATGATGACAAACCATTGAAATTTGAAGTGCTTGGATCTCATGAAAAAACTTGAATCTCTTATGTGAATGCTCCCCCTATCTTTGATAACTCCCTCTTGATCAAATTTCTCCCTTGATTCATATAGATTTTGCATCTTACTTTTGGGCTGCAATAGTTAGAGACAAGCATACACATACACACATATATCTTCCCCCCCTTTGTCATTAGCAAAAAGGATGGGAAAAGACTTTAAAATATAGAGAAACTTATGAAAGTATCAGATATGCCTATGAGTTTTACCTCATGAGTGACTTCATCAAAACATTCATCTTTGGTGAATAAGATTTTGAAGCTTTTGTCACAAAGTTGACTTTTGCTTAGAAGATTTTGCTTTAGTCTTTCAACATAAAGTACATCCTCAATTGATATGAAAATTAGTGCTCCAACTTTGTCAATGCCAAGAATTCTTCCTTTAAGGTATTCTCCATATGTGAAATCACCCTTGGACTTTATAACTAGATTTGAAAGTTAGTTTATGTCTCCCATCAAATGCTTAGAACCACCACTTATCAAAACATCATAGATTTAAAGTGGTCCAGAAGCAAACCTACAAAACAAATCAAGTTTTATTTGGTACCCAATGTGCTTTGGGTCCATCATAGTTAGTTCCCTTCATAACCCACACATAATGTCCACTTGCCACACTAAAGTTTCTAACATAGCAAGCATTAGGTGTATGGCCAATAATACCACAATAAAAACAAGTAGGAACAAAGTTACTTTTATATCTAGGAACATATGGTTTCTTTTTAGGAAACCTTTTAGGATGATGATGAACCTTTTGTGCTTTATCCAATTTGTTGAATTGTTCACTTGCCTTCACAAAAATAGTTTTACTAGTACTTGGTTTGTTAGACTTTGCATATCCAAGACCACTTTTATCATTAGGGAATCTTTGTTGCCTAAGGACACTTTCCAACCCAATTTGTCCTTTTTCATACCTTTCAAGTACTCTCTTTAATTGAACAATTTGAAAAGTAATTGATTCACATTTATTACATGTATATTTTTGTTCAACATATTGTTTCTTTTCAACATCAAAATCTTTCTGCATGGTATCCATTTTCTCTTCAAGAGTTTTGATTTGTTTCTTTTGAGTTGATACGGTTTTATACAAGATTTTGCATTCATTCAATAATTCATTTATAGCACCTTGAACATCATTATCAAAAAGGGAAAATTCATTACTAACCTCATTGTCTTCATCATCAGAATGGTGTGTTGCTACCAATGCAAGATTCACATGTTCTTCATCTGAAGATGAACTTATTTCATTGTCATCCCATGCTACATATGCTTTCTTTGATTTTTTATCCTTATTTTTCTTGAAGTATTTGTTCTTCTTTTCAAGTTTAGGGCATTCACGTTTGACATGTCCTCTTTCTCCACATTCAAAGCATTTAATCTTCCTTGTTGGTGCTTCCTCTTTAATGATATCCTTTTTCCTTTCTTTTCTTAGAAATTTCTCAAACTTTTTGATAAACTCATTATCTTCTTCACTAGTGGATTCATCCTCTTGATTGCTATCATGATGCTTGACTCTTGTCTTCAAGGCAATATCTTTTGAATCTTTTATTTGAATTTCATGCGTTTCAAGTCTTCCGAGTTCTGTTTCATATTCTTGAAGTTTACCGAACAAGGTTGCAGAATTCATCTTTGATAGATTCTTTTTCTCGGATATCGTCGTTACTTTCGGTTGCCATTCTCTTGTTAAAGATCTAAGCACCTTTAGATTTAGTTCTTCGGTAGTGAGGGTCTTACCAAGTGCCTTCAAGTGATTTGTCAAATGAACGAATCGTTTTTGCAATTCGAGAATAGTTTCTCTGGGCTTCATTCTAAACAGTTCGTATTCTTGACTTAAGGTATTCAATCTTGATCTTTTAACTTCGGTGGTACCTTCATGAGTTTCTACAAGAGTATCCCATATTTCCTTTGCTGTTGTACATGCCGATACTCGGGAAAATTCATCCATACTAAGAGCACCTTGAAGAAGATTGATAGCCTTTTTGTCAGCAAGAACCTTCTTTCTATCATCATCATTCCATGAAACTTTAAGCTTTGTTGATTCAACACCATCGACAACAGTTGTAGGAACAAAGGGACCATTTTGGACTGCTTCCCATACTTCTTCTCCTTGTGCTTCTAAGTGAGCCTTCATTCGGATTTTCCAAAAGTCAAAGTATTCACCACAAAATAATGGAGGCTAGTTGTTACTACCACCATCTCTAAAAACTGGATTTTGATTTACGGAAGCCATTCTGGATCTTTAGGAACAGGTTACCTATAACCTGCTCTGATGCCAATTGTAAGTTTAAGAGTGCGCCTAAGAGGGGGGGGGGGGTGAATTAGGATTTTGAAGATTTATCTGGTTTTAGAATACTTGTACTTATTTTTGGTTAAGTATTTGAAGATTTTTGAATGCTTCTTTTCTTTTCTTGGTAATAGTGATGAAAGCGGTAAAATGCAGAAAAGTAAAGAACACAATGATGTATACTGGTTCCCCTCACAATCCGAGAGTACTCCAGTCCCCTTTCAACATGAAAGAGATTTTACTATTGCTAGATCTTTGTACAAGCCTATACTAAGACTCCTCCTACAATCTTCTAACAAAACCACCAAGAACAATCCTCTTGGATTTTCACTAAGTACATTAAGAGAACAATCCTCCCTTAATGACTTTCTTGCTTCCAACAATCCTGGACAACAAGAACAACCAACCAAGTAGAACAAGAAAACAATCCTTTCTTTTCTACTAACTTGTTTCCAACAATCCTGGACAACAAGAATTTACAAAACAAATCTGGAAAATATTTGAGTGATAAAGTTGATGAACATATATCAATCTATAAGACTGATCTTCTCTTTCAAGCAAGACAATTTACAATGATATAATAGTGCTCAAGTGTTTATGTATGAATGAGAAACTTTTCTAACAATGTGTAGAAAAAGTTTCAATGAAGGTTCAAGTATGAAACACTTGTATGAAAATATATGATGAAAATATATGATCAAAAAGGTGGTAAATTGTAATGAAAGAGGTGAAATTCAAATATGAAAATATAGAGTATATATAGTGTCTTAACACCCCTAGGAATGAGTATGATTCAATGAAAAGGTGCAAAGATTGATGGTATTAAAATTGTTCACGTTCAGATTTGAAACATACTGTTTTTTGACTCTGGTACGCTGGAAATTGATTTACCATTATAGGAAATCGATTTCCCTGAAGCGTTGTGTCTAAAAATTCAAAAACTGACACTGGAAATCGGTTTACCCATATAGGAAATCGATTTCCATGTTAAAAAACAGTTCTGGGAATCTGTTTCCAAATACAGGAAATCTGTTTCCAGTTCAGGAAATCTGTTTCCAAATACAGGAAATCTATTTCCTGACAGCAAACAACTTTGATTTGAAATATAGGAAAAGATTGATATTTTAACCAAAAGGACCATGCATGCAACTAAATATTTAGGAGAATATTGAGCACTAAGTTATCAATATAAATTGCATGCTTATACCTTAATAAATCAAGATCAATGCTATTCTTCAAAATATAATTCTTGAATTCTTTGATGCTAGCTTTTACGCATGAAGAATCTTGAGTACTTGATTTGATTAAATTCACTTGAGGCTTTTTCCATACTTTTTGACATGATCTTTTGATTATTACTTTGTCTTCATCAAAACAAAATAGATGGAGAGTCTTGACTTCACAGAGGTATTTTTTATAATTTGCCCGAATTTATTATTTAACCGTTTTTAATTTAGCTTTTTATTCAACACTTTCTTAACGGTCTAATTAACATTGTTTTTTATTTGTTTTTGTTGTAACAGGAGAGACAGACTTTGAAACAGGTGAACCACACCCGGAAGATTTTCCAGCTTTTTAAACCAGAGGCTGAGTGGTTTAACGACGCGGTGAGAGCTTCAGGGCTTAGTGGGCTATGCATGACGGGGTATACCACCATCAGCCACGGCATGCAGGGGGCCTTTTGGAGAGGTGGCACAGGGAGACATCTTCTTTCCACTTACCGGTTGGGGAGATGTCGATCACCTTGCACGATGTGCAGTGTCTTCTCCACTTGCCGATAAAGGGGATGCTGCTGGACCACTCCCGAATCCAGAGGATCGAAGCCAGTGAGTGGATGGCGCTCTATCTGGGTATGGAGCCAGATGTTGCTGACTTTGAGTTCCAGACGACAAATGGGCCTCATATCCGGTTCACCATACTGAGCGCTTATTTCGAGCACCATCTGGTGGTGCCGTCCGAATCTGAGGAGGCGGATAACGCCCTAATTGTGGAGTATCACCGTGCCTGCGCTCTCCGGTGCTGGTTCATGTTTCGGATTATATATTTCGCACACTATGACTCGGTCTGTATATATTATTTGAAATTTATTTATTATATTAGTATTTTACGTTGATATGTCGTTTGTTTTGTTCGACTTTTTCGTTTTGTATATATTATACGTTTTGTATATCTTTCGTACGGAAATGTTACAAAAAGCATAAAAAAAAAGATTCCTGTATAATTCGGAAATGCACTTCCGAATTACACTAAAATCTGAAAAAAGGTGTTTTCGGAAGTGCATCTCCGAAAACACCCCCCCCATTTGGTGTTTTCGGAGATGCACTTCCGAAGTCAGGGAAAATTTAAAAAAAAAACTTCGGAAATGCATTTCCGAAGCATGGGTAAAGTGGGGTTTTCGCTAGGGGTGACCCCCATAGGGAGGTGGGTAAAGAAATTCTCAATTAAAATTACTAATTTTTTTAACTTTTAAACTGTTTTTGAAAATTAGTTTATCAAATAATGTTTTGATATATATATATATATATATATATATATATATATATATATATATATATATATATATATATATATATATATATATATATATTAAAAAAATAGTAATAAATATATTTATTATTATTTTTATTATTCTATTTCTATCTCAATTCCAATTATAAATTGAAAAATTAAGCCTTATAAAAATATTTACATTTCTATTTCAATTATTAATGATATCTAATATAATAATAACAATTATAAATATTTTTTTTTATCTAAAAGTCGGTTACATTTTACCATTGTTATAATAAATTTTAATTTTATTTAATGTATTCATTGTTTAATTTCAATATATAAATTGATATTAAAAAAAATTATCATTATATTTGATTTATATTCCTATATTTTAAATTTTTTTTAATTTTAATATTACGATCTAATTCTAATATTTATAATTAATTTTGATGAAAATCATTATATATATATATATATATATATATATATATATATATATATATATATATATATATATATATATATATATATATATATATATATATATATATATATATATATATATATATATATATATATATAGGGCATATCATATGAGAATGACATATTTATATGAGAATGTGAGAATGAATCTGAACCAGTGGATTTTAAAATAAATGGTTGAGATTATGGGTGAATCTTTTTATTCTCTCTCCTACATCATTTATTTCAAAATGTAGGAGAGAGAATAAAAAGATTCACCCATAATCTCCACCATTTATATTAAAATTCAATGGTTCAGATTCATTCTCACATTCTCATATGATATATATATATATATATATATATATATATATATATATATATATATATATATATATATATATATATATATATATATATATATATATATATGGGAGCGTATCCGGTGAGAACTGATATCTTTTGTGAGAAATGAGAACTATTATAATCAACCGTCAGATTTAATAAACGTTTAAGATTTAAAAGTTTTAAATAAAGAACACCTTACTCAATCATTTTGTGATACACTTTTTATGTAAAAATTCTATAAAAGGAGATTATTGCCAAAAATAAATTTATTGTGATTATTATTCATTATAAATATACTTAATATTTATATTTATTATTCATTATAAATACTTCAATTATATTTATTTTTATTTAAAATAAATATTATCTAAACTATAAATATTTTTCTAAACTAAAAAATAAATTTAAAATAAACTTCTGAAAAATAATATTAAGTTTAAAATAATTATAAGTATAAATTATTTGCTCATCATCCTAATATTAAAAGTATTTTACTAGAAAATCATGTCATATAGTTTTAAAAAAATCAATCTTAGAAAAATTAAATTATGATTCAAATAGTGATGTTTTTCTTTTTTAAAAAAAGATATAACTTAATTTTATTTTAAAATCATCACACTTTGATTTTTTTTTTTAAAACGTCACTCTTTAAATCATAATTTAATTAAGTAAACAATTTTAGCATTTTATCTCGTATTTAATAGAATCATATTTTTTTACAATTTATTTTGATAAATGACTTTTCCTAACATACTATTTACACTAAATAAAACTCTCAATATATTAATAACAATTTAATTATTGCTATAAATTATTATTAAAGTATTAACAATATTATTTTATTTTAAAATTAAGTCTAGAATAATTTATTTATGAAAATAAATTCTAAAAAAATATGATTCTATAAAATATGAGATACAAAGTTAAAATAGTTTTTTAATTAAATTAATCTTTTAAGATTGATTTGTTTTTAAACTATATGACATAATTTTATATAAAAATAATTTTATTACTAGGAAGATGATTAAAGAATTTGTGTTTTTGATTATTTTGTAACTAATATTATTTTTAAGAAGTTTAATTTTGAATTTTTTTTTACTTTTAAAAAATATGTATACTTTAAATAAAAATGCACTTCAAGTATATTTTATGATAGTATCCTAAATAAATATTAAGTATATTTATAACGAATAATAATTACAATAAAATTATTAAGTATATTTCTTTTGAATTTATTTTTACAATTTATTTGGATAAATAACTTTTCTAAACATACTATTAAAACTAAATAAAACTTACAATATATTAATAACAATTTAATTATTGAAATAAATTGTTATTAAATATTAAAAAATCTATTTGGTTTTAAAATTAAGTCTTTAATAATTTATTTAAGAAAATAAATTCTAAAAATAATATGATTCTATAAAATACGACATATACAATGTTAGAATAGTTTTTTAATTAAATATATTTTTCTAAGATTGGTTTTTTTAAAACTATATGACACAATTTTATATAAAAAGAATTTTAATACTAGGAAGATGCGTAAATAATTTGTGTTTTTTATTATCTTGAAACTAATATTATTTTTCAGAAATTTTATTTTGGATTTTTGCTTTTAGTTTTAAAAAATACTTATAGTTTAAATAAAAATAAAAAATTACATATGAAGTATATTTTTGGTAAGAATCTCTTTTTATAGAATTTTTAAATAATAAGTGTATCGGAAAATGATTGAGTAAGGCATTCTTTATATAAAACTTTTAAATCTTAAACGTTTATTAAATCTGACGGTTAATAATAATAGTTCTCGTTTCTCACAAAAATATCAGTTCTCACCGGATACGCTCCCTATATATATATATATATATATATATATATATATATATATATATATATATATATATATATATATATATATATATATATATATATATATATATATATATATATATATATATATATATATATATATATATGAGGAGTGCTAGCAACACTCTCTCAAACACCCACTTTCTTATTGGTTGAAACATGTGTGGGTCCCTCACTTTGAAAATAGGTCCCACGTAAAGTGGTAGGACCCACACATGTTTCAAGCAATAAGAGAGTGAGTGTTTGAGAGAGTGTTCTTAGCATTTCTTATATATATATATATATATATATATATATATATATATATATATATATATATATATATATATATATATATATATATATATATATATATATATATATATATATATATATATATATATATATATATATATATATATATATATATCTTTTCTATTCCATAACCACTTACACCTTTTTAATTTTTAATGTTTCTCCGTCTCTTTAACTATTCAATAAAGATGACATAAAAATTACAATTTTAATACAATACTTTATTTTTGTTTATTAGTTACTATTTTTTATTAATGGGTAGAATATCCAATGTGATATTTCTTCTTTCAACTTCTACGACAGTTTCACATTTGATGCATCCTTCTCCTTCTATAGCGGTTACAAAATAGTTTACCTTCCATATACAAAAAAAATTCCTACAACCATTACTTCACAACAATTACATATACATCACATATCCCATAAATAACCTTAAATCCAATAACTTCATTTGCAGATATACATCGGCTTTTTTCTTCTTCCCATTCCCACCGATATATTTGGATTCAGATCTCCCTGCTTATCAACTTCATTTCATTTAGAGATACATGGTTTTCAAATTACATGATCTAATTACTAAAATAAAATCAATAATTGCATATTTAACTATTTGTGTATTATATAGATTTATCAGAACATAACTAGTGTCTTACCCGTGCGTTCGCACGGGTACCCGTCATTTTCGTGCATTGTGATTGAGGGAAATAAAAGATGATAGGGAAAATACTATTTTGTTCAAAACAGATATTATTGTTGAAGTAAGTGTCCTAAAAACAAATGTGTAAAATATATAAATTTCTTTTTAATAGGTTGGGCCAAAGTTTTGGATATATTGATTAATAAACATTATTTTCCCCTTAATATTCAATATTTCGATCAGTAACTTCATGTTCCCGTTAATATTCAATATTTTGATCAGTAACTCATGTTCTCGTTAATATTGAATATTTTATTCAGTAATTTCATGTTCCCGTTAATAGTCAATATTTTGATCAGTAACTTCATGTTCCCGATAATATTCATTATTTTGATAAGTAACTCTGTATTCCTGTTAATATTCTGAATTTGTTCCCGTTAATATTTAATATTTTGATCAGTAATTTCATGTTTCCGTTAATATTCATTATTTAATCAGTAAGTCTGTGTTCCCGTTAATATTAATTATTTTGATCAATAACTTCGTGTTCCCGTTAATGTTTCAAATTGTTCCCGTTAATATTCAAAAAATTCATCAGTAAAAGGTATTAGTAAAAGATTAAATTTGGGTTAAAATTGAAAAAGTTATAAAAAAAATACTAATATTAAAAAAATTGAATATTGAAAAAAATAGTAATTAAGAAAATAAAGTTTCTATGTTATTTTATTAGTATGCAACAAAAATCAGAAAAATCAATTATTTGACTTAAACTATTACTGTTTTACCAACAATAGAACTAAATGTGACGTGCATAAAGAATATAAACACAATGTCGATTGTCCAATGCAATAAACTTAGTCACATTTACTTTCAACATTCTAACATCGTTTCCCGTTAATATTGAATGTTTTAATTAATAACTCCATATTCCCGTTAATATTCAATAGTTTGATCAATAACTTCATGTCCCGTTAATATACAATATTTTGATTAGTAACTTAATATTTTCGTTAATATTCAATATTTTGATCAGTAACTTCATGTTTTCGTTAATATTCAATATTTTGATCTGTAACTTCATATTCGCGTTGTTATTCAATATTTTGATCAGTAATTTCATGTTCCCGTTAATATTAATATTTTGATCAATAACTCCACGTTCCTGCATAAAGAATACACAACATAGTGTCGGTTGTCTAATGCAATAAAGTTAGTCACATTTACTTTCAACATATTAACATCGCTTTCTGTTAATATTTAAAATTTTATTTAATAATTCCATGTTCCCGTTAATTTTTAATAGTTTGATCAATAATTTTATGTTCTTGTTAATATACAATATTTTGATTAATAACTTCATGTTTTCGTTAATATTCAATATTTTGATCAGTAACTTCATATTTTCATTAATATTCAATATTTTGATCAGTAACTTCATGTTCCCGTTATTATTCAATATTTTGATCGATAACTCCGTGTTCCCGTTAATATTCATTATTTTGATCAATAACTTCATGTTCCCGTTAATATTCCAAATTTGTTCCCGTCAATATTCAAAAAATTCATCAGTAACTTAATGTTCCTGTTAATATTCAAAATTTTGATCAGTAATTCGTGTTCCCGTTGATATTCAATATTTTGTGAAGTTACATCATGTTCTTGTTAATACTCAATATTTTCATTAGTAACTTCATGTATTTCAATTAGTAAATTCACCTTTCCGTTATTATTCAGTATTTTGATCAGTAACTTCATATTCTCATTAATATTCAATATTTTGATCAAATATTTAATATCCCCGTTAATATTCAATATTTTAATCAGTAACATATAGCTCACTTTTCCATTTATTTTCTTAACAAATATTGTATCTTTAATTAAAATAATTTCAAAATAAAAATATTAGTAATATAAATAATTAAAATCAACTCATTTTTCTCGTGTTTGAATTTATACATTATTTTAAATATATTTTCTTTTATTTTCTTTAATTATAGAAAAAATGTATAAGCATTTATCTATTAAAAATAGATTTTCACATTAAAATATTTATGCTCAAATTTATAAACATGTAATTTTATGATTCTCAAATTGATTTGATATAATAATTAATATCAAACATCAATAAATCCAAATTTTGCAATTTCGAAAACTAAAAATTGAATATTTTAATATTTTGTAATGATTATATGAAAATATCTAGATACAAATTGCTTTTGGAATAATACAATTTTTTCCCTTCTTAGTATGACAAATTTTAAAAAATATTTCATCCTATAACCATAATATAATGACCAGTTAGTGTTTTCAATTCTAAAATCACTATTTAAATTAAAAAATGTTTTTCGTTGCTTATTTATATGTATAAAATATGCAAACTCATCCAATTAATGATGAAAAAATTACTTGGTTTATTAGTGTTATTATTGCTTAGGAGAATTGCATGAGTTTTAGTTTGGTGGGGTTGGCTAGAATATGGAACTTTCTTATTTGTAAACCAAAATTTGAAAATGACTCAATTTAATCATTGACCATTGAACTGCATTAATAGATATTAACATATTTCATAAAAGTAGGCAATCTTATTTATTTTCTTTCCCTTTATATGTGACAGAATACTTGATTTTTTTTAAAACTTTTATGGTATACATATATAACATATCCTTCATTACCTTGTCATTACTTAACACTCAAAAATCAATCCTTAATGTAAAAGAAAAAGATATATATCAAAATCAGTTCTAAGATAAAAGGACTAATGACATTTAAAGGGTTTATTTTGTGTCTAGTTATGGCCCTAGTGGCCAATATGATGACTCAAAATGAAGCTCAATCAGCATTCACTACCTTGAGTCCTTGTCTAAACTACATAAGAAATGTGAGCTCCTCTCTCACTGACCTTGCAGCAACCATCAGTATAAACTGTGAATTAAAATCAATCATATCAATCTCAATGGTTGCAATGGATCGACAATAATTCATTATACAAAAAGTACTAAGTTATATTAAACTACCTGCAAAGGGGACATGCCATAGAAAAAAACTCCATAGCTATTCATCTTCTACGTCTCTAATCGCATGGGCATGAGGCGATAGCTTCACTACTTCATCCTAATAATAACCATGTCGACGAAAGCTCAATTCAAATGAACAAAGAGAAACTTACAAATTTCACATTTTTATCTCTACTGAAACAACAAAATCACAACCTTATCATCATTTGCATAGCCAAAAGAACTTACATCAAGTATAAAAATAAGAGCCATAATTGGAGGAACCGCATATCCAAGTCCTTAAAGAACAACATCTATTGAAAGATGAAAACCTCCAAGAGATTCAATTCTGGTAATCGAACATATAAAACTCCCCGCAACAGCCATGGCACCATAAATCCCTGAAACAAAACAACTCATTGAAAACCAAATTGATGCAGATACACCAAATAATCTCCATAAACAAAGTAAAAAATTTCCAATTTATAAAAACATTGATTCAATAAAAAAGGAAAACATAAACTTTTCCTTTTATATCTAACCCAATTAGCTAAATATTCATTTTTCATTAAAGTAAACAAAAGGGTATCTACAAAAGTTCCACACTTTAGCATCATGATATCATCACAATTCTCACTAATGCCATAACAGAGTCTCACAACAGCCCCAATTCTTTCCCAAACAGGAAAGTCAGCAACAACAATATCATTGAAACATTGGTTCAATGTGGTGGTTGATGAATCTGTAGTATATTGTACAATATACAATTAAATTGAATTGAATATACTATATTATACCTTATCTCATGTCAAATCAAAATTCACAAAATTAACCCAAGAGCACTTGGGTGAGATGGCAAGGATCTCTTCCAGCTTAACCAGAGGTCCTGGGTTCGATCTCTGCCCTGGGTACGCAGCAGTGTTAAATCTCTTGAGGGAGAGCTTTGTTGTGCGCAGAGGATACCCCGGTTTATACCCAAAAAAAATTCACAAAATTATATACACAGTTCTGAAATCAAAAGCCATGTAAAAACACAAAGAGCTAACATAACGAGAGACAAATAAACACAGCAATAGGAAACAACAAACCTTAATAAAATAAAATAAAGATGAAGGAAATGGATAGCTACCTTCGAAACGTTCTTCGAAGAAAACCTTAGTAGAAGCTACGGATGCAGTATCTTGATGTCGCCGAGTTATTGATGCGGGCGTTGTCGAGGTTGTTGATGACGATGATGAATATTATTCACAGTGGAGTTTGTGAAGGTGATTGAAATAACATTGCAACGTCACGCTGTGTTGCACGGATGAAAGTTCGTGAAAGAAAAGCGGAGAGTTCTTGAGGATTAGATCAAAAATTGAATGGAGATGACGAGGTTGGGTTTTTCTTCCTGAGGCGTCGTTAGGTCTTGCAATCACGCTGGAGAGACACACAGTCTGAAAGAGAAAGAGAAAAGATTTTGAAACGGTTTTGGAAGAGGAGGAGGAACGGTTTCGGAAGAGGATAGTTAGTAATTGTCAAATTATAATGAAGGAAGAAGTTAATTTTGAGGAAGCTGATATGGAATTATGAGAAGATAGAAGCTCGAGTGGCAGCATCAGGAAGGGAGAAAAGGGAGACTTTTCTTATATGATAGATTTCATAATTGTGCTTTTGAAATTTTAATAACTACATATTTTTCAGTACATTAGTGATTTTTTTTCTCAAATTCGATATTTATATTATATTTACTATAAATATGGGATTGTTATTGACATAAATACCTTTATTTTAATTCTAATATTTTTTATTTCTACGACATTACGATTGTTACAATTATTTTCATTTGTACTAACGACGCCGAGTTATTGATGCGGGCGTTGTCGAGGTTGTTGATGACGATGATGAATATTATTCACAGTGGAGTTTGTGAAGGTGATTGAAATAACATTGCAACGTCACGCTGTGTTGCACGGATGAAAGTTCGTGAAAGAAAAGCGAAGAGTTCTTGAGGATTAGATCAAAAATTGAATGGAGATGACGAGGTTGGGTTTTTCTTCCTGAGGCGTCGTTAGGTCTTGCAATCACGCTGGAGAGACACACAGTCTGAAAGAGAAAGAGAAAAGATTTTGAAACGGTTTTGGAAGAGGAGGAGGAACGGTTTCGGAAGAGGATAGTTAGTAATTGTCAAATTATAATGAAGGAAGAAGTTAATTTTGAGGAAGCTGATATGGAATTATGAGAAGATAGAAGCTCGAGTGGCAGCATCAGGAAGGGAGAAAAGGGAGACTTTTCTTATATGATAGATTTCATAATTGTGCTTTTGAAATTTTAATAACTACATATTTTTCAGTACATTAGTGATTTTTTTTTCTCAAATTCGATATTTATATTATATTTACTATAAATATGGGATTGTTATTGACATAAATACCTTTATTTTAATTCTAATATTTTTTATTTCTACGACATTACGATTGTTACAATTATTTTCATTTGTACTAAAATTAATTTAAATTATAAATTAAATGTTAAAACTTATTATAGTTCAAGTAGTAATATTTTTATACTCATAATGTTTTAAAATAACTTACTTATTTTAATATATAAATGGAACCATAATAGATCTTCTGATACACAAAAAAATAATAATATAAAACACTTTTTTGTATTATTGTTTCTCATTAAAAAAAATAAAAGTATAATTTGAAACATAATTTACATGGACTATAAGGTAATTTTATATGCAAATAAAAAATTGGCTTAATTGCAATTTTGGTCCCTCTATTTTATTTATTTATTTTGATCCCATATTTTAAAATATAGAATTTTAGTCCCTATTTTTGAGGATTTTGGCCCCCTGGAAATTCGAAGACAATTTTAAATAAAATGACGCTCACATCAGTGCCATTTCAGCAATGAAATGTTCAAAAAAAGTTAATTTTATTTAAGATTTATGTTGAACATATCGTCAATGTGAGTTTCATTTCATTAAAAATTGCCTTCGGATTTACAAGAGGACCAAAATCCTCAAAAAACTAAAATAAATGGACTAAAATTCCGGATTTAAAAATAGGGGGACCAAAATCTACAAAAAAGAATAATAGGGGGACCAAAATTATAATTAAGCCAAAAAAATTTAATATGAATTATTATAAAATATTGTAGTTTATTTCTAATTTACCCGTGCTCCGCATGGTTCGAAAATCTAATAGTATCTAATCATAGAAGAATCAAAAGTAGGGTTTAAATGTATCTAAGAAGGTGAGGCCTAGGTTGTAAATTGGAAGTAATTTACTTCAAATGATTTATACCAATCAAATTTTGTCACATAAAATAAATTTTTAAAATCACATAAAAACCAAAACATTTAAAACATCGGATCTACGTCTCTTCTTTCTTAAAAAATGTTTTAACATTCGCTTTTCTATCCAATATGAAAATCATTACTCACACTTGACATATCAATATCTTACTACTCAAAAATCAAATTACATATTCTTTTATTGATTTAATTTGATTCTTTAAATATTTTATTAATATGTGTTTTTAAAATTTTAATTTATATGATAAAATTTCATTAGTACACATCATTTGAGATAAATTTTCTCCAATTTTATAAGGAGTAGCCAAGAATTTACCATCTACCAATCATAAAAAATAGTATAGGCAAAATATACGGAGATGATTAATCCACAAACTATACAGCATATTGAAGATTTAACAAAATTTGAAAAATGTAATTAATTATAATAAAATATTATTGTTATGATACTGAATAAAATAATATAAGAGAGAAAGAGAAGAAGAGATTATATTTTATTATTCATATTTTGAGTGTAAGATATTCTGACAAAATATGAGTCCTATTTATAAGACATGTATTAAATGGAAAATCAACGTGAAATCTCCTAATTGATGGACATCCACAATCATAACATTTATAACACTCCCCCTTGGATGTCCATAAAGAATACGTCTCGTTAAAACATTACTAGAAAAACCAAGTGAGAAAAATTCTAGTGAAGGAAAAAGAGTACAAGATTCTTTGTGAAGGAACTACTTCATTACTAATCAATACAGATTACTATAAATAAGAAAGAAAATTATAGGGAGACAATAATTCATTATTCATAATAGTTCTCCTCGGATGTTTGTTCAGGACATGCCTCGTTAAAACCTTACTAAAAAAACAAAGTGGGAAAAATCTAGTGAAGGAAAAAGAGTACATATCCCTTTAAGTAAAATCTATTTCTTCCCCTCAGCTGAACGATCATTTCTTATATGACGAAGACCAATCTTTTGCTCTAAAAAGGTCTGTAAGATGAACAACTTTGTTGGAGCTTAAATCACCACTTTACTGAAGATCATGAGTGAAAAAGAACTTTGGAGACATGTGTTTTGTTCAATCTCCTTTAATGTAATTATCTTTTAGTTTAGCAATGCATGCATTATATCTTCATACATGGGTTTCTAAAAGTCAAATCAGAAGTCTTTTGTATGTGTTGAATTTGGTATCTCAATCAAGTGCATTTTTGACTTTCCTCATATAGTGCTAAAAGATTCTTCATAATTAATGAAGTTGTTGTTGTGATTTGTTTCACAGGTCTCCATGAAATAGTTGCACCATTATGAAAATTTGACAAGTGACTTATTTTTACATAATTTATTAATTATAAGTTGGACACTTTGGATTAAAACAAACCCATTTCCATTTATCCTTAAGATAGCAAAGTATATGTTGGACTTCGTTCCAATGTCTTTGTGTAAATGAAGAACAATATCTTGCTAGTAAAGTTATAGAAATTAACATAGCATGGTGTGCATAGCTAGCAAGATAGATTAGTGTTTTAATTATACTAGGATATGGTACTTTAGGACCAATTGATTTTTCATCTTCTTCTCGATGTTTAAAAGAATCGTTTGTACATCCCATTATCCAACATCATAGAGGTAGACAACATACAAGGTTTGTCCATATATGAATATTTTAACATTTTTGTTATATATGAGATTTACTCATATAGAAGCGTTTTAACATTTTTTCTATATAACCTTCTTGGTATATAAAAGTTCCATTGTCTACATGTTCATCTAGTAAGTACTTTTTATTTCCTAAGTCCTTCTTCTCAAATAATTTCTTTGAATAATTTATAGCTTTTTGGAATCTCTTTAGGAGTTCCAACAATTTTATGTCATCTACATAGACACCTATTATAGAAAATTATTTTCTAGGTCTTTTCATAAAAATACAAGGACTTACGAACTTATTTGTATATCTCACTGTCATACCCCAAAATTTTCCCATACTATTTCTCTTGTTCAAATTCAAATCAAGGTACAATGTTCAAAGACACACTCTCCTAAACAAGGCTCAGAGAACTAGGGTTTTGTTGTTCTGAAGGAAAATCACTGAACCAAAGGCTCCAAGACATACCATATGGTCTATGATACTCCATACTACCTCCATGACAAATTTCAGGTCTCAATTCAAAAGATTGATCACTCAATTGCTCAGAAGGTCAACAGTCAACTAGTTTGACCTAAAAGTCAACTGTGGTCAAAGTACAGTCAAAACTGCTGATTTTTTGTCAACATCCTCATATTGAAATATCATTCACCATTTGATCAAGAATTGATCATGGTTCATCAAGGAAAGATCAGAAATCAACAATTCCAAAAGTTTCTAAAATAGGGTTTTCATAGGAGAAAGTCAACTGAACTTTGACCAGCCATAACTCCTACATGGAATATCAGAAATTTTCCATCCAAAGCTCATTTTGAAGAAAATTGAATTCTCTACCATTTTGTCTCTCACAATCCTAGGCCAGAAATGCACCATTTGGGAGATATGAGACAAAACTTTATAGGTCCTTCTAGGAGCTCGCAAAAAGCAGTTTTTTTCAGAAGCTATACCATCAAGATAAATTCTCCAAATGGATAATATGTTCCAAAGTAGCTTGTAGAGGACATCTTGAGCTTTCCAAAAAGTCCTAGAACACCTTCATATGATAAACATTGAAGGAGTTATGACTTGTTGAAGTTGGTGAAAATTTGAAGAAAACCATAAGGGTCAAAATTGAATTTTTTCCAAATGGGCCTAACTTTTTATGCTAGAAATTGTTTTCTAATATGGTCCACGACCTCCAAGCCCACACTTGCATTTTTCCATGATTTATTTTATTTATTTTGGATTTTTATTTATTTAAATTCAAATTAAATAAAAGATAAATCAAGTAGGAACCAAATATTTGATTAGAGATGTATTTCAATCATCAATAATACCTCATAACCAATACAATTCTGTGCATAACAATATTGGTAAGATTGGTTTGGGATTGGGCATGTTTAGAAAAATTTGCAAATCAATTTCAATCAAATTACTAATCATAGATTCAAGAAGGTTCAACAAAATTTCATTGACCTAATCTCATCTAATATATATGAGAAAACTTCCCAAATGCAAGAGGGGAGGGGTGGCTGCCGAAAAATTCTGCTGCAAGTGTCAAAAAATTGTGAAAACAAAATTACAACAGCAAACATAATCATAGGCCGATTCAAGTCGCTCCAGGCATCAAGACCAATCCCTCGATATTCTCTGAAGCATGTTGGACCGCCATAAGTCGTCAAACGCCTACTGAATCACACCATTGCTAATCACGGTTTGAACAATTGTTTCACTTTCGATTTTTGTCATACACACGTTATCGATTGAATTTGACCACATATTTGCGTTTGGATTGATGTTTGTGAGCTTTTTGGATAGTTAATTTGGTTTTGGTGGTGGTTTGGAAAACTTACCATGGCTAGGGTTCCGGATCCATGTTTTGGGGCTGGGTAACCAGAGGCTAAATTGATCAAAATTAACTGTCTTATTGTGTTTAGGTGATAATATTTGATTGATCTGGATACTTTATTGGAATTTATTTGGATTGTACTACCAATTTGATGATCGCATGTGTTTAGTGACGGTTAAATCCGTAGTTACAGGTTTTACCAACGGTGCCTGTCTGTGGGTAAAGGTCCTTGGTAAAAAGAAAATTTTGAAACGAAGAGGATGAACAGTGGCGGCGCGTTGGATTCCATTTGAATTTTATTTTAATTGACTTGTTTCATATATATTAATTGCGAATGGTAATATTAACAGCAAGGCAAAAGTGCCCCAGTGGAGATTAGTCCCTGGTTCCCAAGCATGAGCGGGACGGTTCGATTCTCACCTTGTACAGTTTTATTGGGTATTTTCCCTCACTCATGCACCATCAGATCGTCATCCAAGTAAGTCCAACACCCCTGATTGTGCAGTTCCACCATGGACCATCAAGAACCTCTCCATATCCAATCATAAACTAAGTTTCTAATCTCTCCTTTTTATTTATTTATTTTTGTTCAATTATTTTTCTAATTGTTTATTTATTTATTTAATAAAACTATTTTTAGATTTTCTTCTTTCCATAAAATCTATAACTTTAAATTTAAATAATTATTTCAATTTAGTTATTTGTTTTTTATTTTATTTTTATTATTATTAAAGGATTAAATTAATTTAATTGAATAAATAGTTGATTAATTATTATTTGATAAAAATTATATATTAGGGTTAGGGTATTTTATCGAAACTTTATTTTCATCGATTTAATTAATTAGGTTGCGAAACCAATAAATAATTAAATCGATTGTGTTGCTTTATTCAATTTACGTCCGAATCAGGGTTTACGAGAATTAACCATACACTAAAAGATATTACTTTTTCTGTGTCTTTTTCAGGGTTGACTTTTCAAATGCCTTTCGATTACGCGCCACATCAAACCAAAAGCTAAGTCCTGATCTTTCTCTTATTTAAATGTTATTTTACCTTTTATTTTATTTTAATTAGGGTTTGATTCCCATTGTCAATGAATTCCTTCTACACTCACTGCCTGTCATTTTTCTGTCAATTCTCAGATGATCAGAGTCAATGCTCGAGGCAACCTCCGACTACAAACCATATCTGATCAAATCAAAAGCTAACTTCTATTTTTATTTCAAACATCTATTGTATTTTATTTTATTTATCAAATTAGGGTTAACCCTAATTATCGTTCGAATTGATAATGCACTCACTGCCCTTTGGTTTCTGTTTTCCGCCTTTTCAGGGTTTGCCAACCGCCAAAGCTCAAATAGTCGGTAACCCTAAAACTCTAACCTCCTTTATTTTTCTTATTATTATTACTTATGTCAAACCCGCTGGTTTCGTTCTCCCTTTCCCCCGCTGGTTTCTTTTTCCCCTTCCCCATATCGCTATTATTACTGTTTATATTAATTGATGTGGTTAGTAACCCTAGGGAGTGATAACCTTGAAATTGAACTTAGAATCATGTAATTTTGCCTTGTGTTTTTTCGCAGAATAGCCATGTCCCTCGAATACGAGGATACCTCAGCCATGTTTCCTCGATTAATGCAAAGATCATAGTCCCTAATGATGCTGCCTTCGATACACTAGTATGATCTCATCCCTCGGAAGTTGCCTACGAAAGGCTGAGGTATCCTCCGGTTGCCTACAAAAGGCTATTCTGGTCCTTCCCTTAGACTACCTGCCTCTCTATGGCATGAGACAGTCTTATGGAAAACGGCATTGCGACGACCCTTCAACCTCCAAATGAAAGGCTTCCTGCCCTCCTATGGCATGGATAGACCCTTTCACCCTGAAAGACTAAAAGAACTATTTTCTACATTATTAAGGTACTTGCTCCTAATTGCCTTGCTCTGGCTAAAATTCTTTTCATATTCTTTCTCATAAACCTTCAAAATGGCTACGCTCATTTACGAGCTAAAGTCCATATTCACTTCTTCTACATTTCTGAAATCAAAGAGCAAAGCAATTAAGAGCCCATGGATAACCATGGATGCAAAGGGTGTCTTACACCTTCCCTTTGCATAATTACCCCCGAACCCGTTTTCTTTTAAAAAGGTTTTTTTTCTGTTCTTTTAGCCTTTCTGATTAATTTGGATAAAATAAAAGTCGGTGGCGACTCTTGCTTACCGTACATTTCGATATAAAAGTCAGTTCACCGTATTACACTCACCCTTGGCAAATATTTACTATTTACTGAGACAATTATATCACTTGTGTCCATATTCTTTTAGCCCATAGATATACTTGTTCAATTTTATGCCCTTCTTAAGTGAATCATACAAATAAAATGTTACAACATCCATCATGTTCAAATCAACCTTAAATTTCATATGGAATAAAAGAATTAGAAATTGTGATTGAATAGGAGATTTAATATAAGAAAATAAATAATTATCAATAAAAAACTATTTTTTTTTATATATGCAAACTCATTTACTATTGACAAATATTTTTTTTATTGTTAATTAATTAAAATTGACAAATACTTATTTCATAATTGAATGTTATTCTTAAAAAAAAATATTAAGATTGAAAAAATTAATGTGATTAATTTAATATTTATTTCATATTGTATATTATAAACTTGTGAATAATTTTATGCACTATCCGATTATTATCAAAATTTATAAATTTTTTTTTGTAGATGTTGAAATTGTAAATAAATTATATGCCACATGTTGAAATTGTAAATATTTTTTTAATATTATTTAATATGTATTGAATCAAATTAGAAGAATAGAATCATATATAGTATTGTAAACCAGAAGCTTACATCTCAAATGTATTATGATGCGGAAATTAATTTTGAAGAATTAAAAGTTTCTTCAATCCAATAAAATTTGCGTGTTTCTAAAGAAAAATAAAATTCTAAGAAATTGAGTTTTTCATGACATTAATTATTGCATTGACTAAAATATCATGCAAATATTTATTGTCTACTCACAACCAGAAGTTTGTGAAGTTGTTTTCTTAGACTAAGATTTCAATTTCTGAATTTTTTAGAATTTTCTTGATAAGTATCACATGTATTATTAAATTTGATATTGAACATCTTATAGCATATATTCACAAAATAAAATGGACCCGAAGATCGATTCATTAGACATCTAAAGTTAATTATATGGTTGATACTTATGAGATCATCAATTCTCAATTATATATTTGAAACACCCAATATATGATATTATGATATTTATTGGCATTAAGCCAACAAATTATTATATGCTCGTTCTCTCTTTAACTTATAAATTATTTTAGGTTAATAACCTAATATTTCTCATCTAAGTAAACTTTTAGATGTGTTATGTATAATTCAATTGCTCTTATATAGTACACTAAGATGAGTCTTGAAATAATATTAGGAAAAAATATTTTTATATGAATCGCATATTTGAAGATATTTCTTGATTCAATAATTGGATAGTTGATTGCAGTCCGGAAGACTCATTATTAATGGGGAAATTAATTTTCCCAATATTAGGGAGAGGATAAGCGACTGAAAAAGTGAACCAGAAGTTCAAATGAACAATTTAAAATAAATTGTTGTCTTGATCCTCGTACATATCAATATGAACAAAAAGTTCAAAATATTATTCATTTGCAAAGTTTATGAAATAAATTATCAGCTGTTAATACTCCACTCGAAGTGGATTCTCCTATTGAATAATCTAATATTGCAAATGAGTTATGTCGCTCCTGAAGCGTGGTATAAAAGTCGGTTCCATTAATAAAAGTCCTCTACCAAGAAAATAAATTAAAGTTAAAGATGACTCAGGTGGGGATATGAAAATTCTAAGAACACTTTCACATAATTTATTGTTCAGTTTCAGAAGAACTAATCAAGTACTTGAAATATGAAATAAGAGATCTCGATAAATTATGTCATAGATGAAATGGAATAAAACTGAAATTAGGATAACCAAATAAAGTTGATATTAACATTTTATTTGTATACAATATAGCGCTAAAGATGATAAACGATAACGAGGATCATGAAACAAAGTCTATCAAAGATTGTAGACAAAATGAGAATTGATCCAAATAAACAATTCATGAATCAAAGTCTATCAAATATTGTAGACAATGTGAGAATTGACCAAAATGAGCAGAATATGAATCAAAGTCTATTAAAGATTGTAGACAAAGTCAGAATTGGACAAAATGAATATATTCATTTGAATAAGATTTAAACCCACTTTATAAGTGATTCAAGTTTGGACCTGTAGTCCGAACACCTCAAGGTGTGAAATCAATGGGATATAAATGAGTTTTTATGAAAAAGAAAAATAATAATGGTATAAAGTTTGATTTGTTGCTCAATATTTTCATAAAGACCTAAGATTGGTTTTTATGAAATATATACACCTGTAGTGGATTCAATTAAATTTTCGATATTTTATTAGCCTTGTAGTGCATGAAGGGTTTAATATGAACATGATATATGTTTTAACATCTTATTTATATGGCTCACTTGATAGTGACATTTATATGATACTCCCTAAAGGGTTTAATATATCAGAGACACATAATTCTAAATCTCGAGAAAGCTACTCCATAAAATTGAACCAATATCTCTATGGGTTGAAACAATGTGGACGCATGTGGTATAACCGTCTTAGTAAATATTTGCTTAGAGAGGGATATACAAATAACTCCATTTGTCCTTGTTTTTTAATAAAAAGATTAGGAAAAGAATTTGCAATAATAGTTGTCTATGTTTATGACATAATTATTTTTGGAACTCATGAAGAGCTTCCAAAAACTATGAATTCTTTCAAGAAAGAGTTTGAGATGAAAGACCTAGGAAATACAAAATCATGTATAGGTTTACAAATTGAGAATTTGGAAAAAGAAATATTTGTACATCAAGAATGCTATATAGAAAAAGTATTAAAACGCTTCTATATGGACAAATGTCACCCGTTGTCTACTCCAATGGTTGTTAGATCTTTAAATGTAGAGAAAAATTCTTTTAGGCCTCGAGAAAAGAATGAAGAGTTGCTTGGTCCTGAAGTACCATATCTCAGCGCGATTGGAGCACTAATGTACCTTGCTAATTATACACACCCTGATATATCATTTATGGTAAATCTATTAGCAAAATACACTTCTTCACCTACACGAACACATTAGAACGCAATCAAACATATACTTCATTATCTTAAAGGTACAATAGACATGAGTTTGTTTTATACCAAAGTATCGAAACTCGAATTAACAGGTTATGCAGGTGCAGGTTAGTTGTCAAATCCTCACAATGGTATATTACAAATAGGTTATTTATTTACATGTGGTGGTACAACTATTTCATGGAGATCGATGAAACAAATAGTAGCAAAAACTTCATCTAATCATGAAGAACTTTTAGCACTACATGAGGCAAGTCAAGAATGCGTTTGAGATCCTTAATCCAACACATACAAAATACTTGTGGTTTGTCTTCTGGAAAAAGAAATATAACAACCATATATGAAGATAATATTGCATGCATTGCTCAACTAAAAGATGGTTAAATTAAAGGAGATCTAACAAAACACATTTCTCCAAAGTTCTTTTTTACTCATGATCTTCAGTAAGTGGTGCTTTAAGCTCCTACAAACTTATTCATCTTGCAGACCTTTTAGTGCAAAACATTGGTCTTCATCATCGAAGAAATGATCGCTCAGCTGAGGGGGAGAACTATACTCGTTCAGCTGAGGGGGAGAAATGAATTTTTCTTAAAAGGATATGTACTTTTTTTTCTTCACTTGATTTTTTCCCACTGAGATTTTGTAACACCCCATACATAACTGACTAGTATTTTATGCATGAAACGCTAAAATTGATATTGAGTACATGCAAAAGCTATAGTTATAGAAATATCCATATAAAATACAACATGAAATTCTACTAAGAAACATAATACATGAGTCTTCAATGGATCTTGCACAGCGGAATGTCAAAACCAACGAGGTCTTCGAGCCAACATCACTTCCAAGTCTTTAGTCCGAACCTGCTTCTGACTAAACGCTACTAAAGTCCACCTGGAAAATATATAAGTTGATTGGGGTGAGATTACTAAATCTCAGTGAGTCCTCCTATCCTATGGGTCCACTCGGATCTACAGGGTACATGCATCAAAACCGAATCCACCATTGATCCGGGGTTCAACCTCACATCCGGTACAAGTACGGAGAAAACAAGTGACTCGTCCACCATTGGACTTGCCTAAAACAGATACACATTGTATAGCAAACAAGTATGCAAACCCGCATCCACACACGGGGAATCCAGAAGTGTAACAACCTCGGCTAGATTATGGAATAAATGCATCCTCGATGAGTAACCTCCTGCCTATATGTCAAGGGACTTGTACAAGCACACTGCAAGACGGTTAAACGGGTTCGCACAAGCCTAAATGGCCGCGAGATGACTTTTTCCTAAATGGCGTCATTGTTCCGTTAACCTTCTTCACGCTAGTGAGTTACGCCGAGTACAAACCGCCACCTTGACGCCTGAGCCCATCGGGCGAAAGCCTAGTATTAGTCTATGTGACTTTACTAGAGGTGAGTTACCTTATTATACATTAGCCTACATAGCCGCATAACCCCACCATACCGAGCACGCAAGTGTGTTAACGCCAAGTGAGTAAAACCCCGTACGGAAACTCACGAGCACACTGCAACGGTAGCTCAGATGCACACCATATCGAACAATACACATGAATGGGTTATTCCATTGGACTACACGGTCCGGGAGGGCTCATACACTACATAGTCGGAGCAGCGTCCCAATCTAGCCTTCCGGCCACTTCGATTCAAGCATACAGAAATATGACGTAATGTCAAGGTCACAAACAATACAATCAAACCGATCGTTTAACCAAAACGACGGTGTCCACAGGTTCCATGTATCATACACAATGGCATAACATTTTCAAACATGGATATACTATTCATAGTAGCAATAGGCATTCTATTCAATGCATGACAAAATAGTTAATAACAATCGAAAGGACACAAATCCTCATGATAAATTGATATTCTGGTTTGGGGACCTATCTTATCAGATAGTACGTATTACTAGCTTTCCAACGATATAAAGTTTGCGCAAAACGGACTTACGACGCAAAAGTTATGAATTTCCGAAGTTTTGGAAAATCTGCCCCAAACAGTGATGTAACGGGTTACATGAATCATGTAACCGGTTACATGACCCAAAAACTGCGTTTTTCACCCTTTTTCACACATGTAACCGGTTACATCAACCATGTAACCGGTTACATCGCTGACAGACCCAAAAATTCTGCATTTTAAGAGTTCTAAACCAGTGCTAAACCTATCCAATTAATTCTAAGTATCACAATTGATCCCAAACGAATTTCCAACATGTATATATACAGAATCATCAGCATGCAAAGGATTAAATCAATACAAACACATTTAGCATCATTGGTTCATCAATTATCTCACAATCCCTAAACCCCAAAGTATTCCCAACATGCAAACCCCAAGGTTTCTAACTAAGGACTCACCTTGCATCAATGAAGCTTTGGATGATGAACATGCTGCAATTGAGCTCCTAACTTGACCAAAACTCCAACTCCAAACTCATCAAACCCGTATCCCTCCATTCAAACATTCAGCATAACTGACACAACTTTAAGCTCTCTTTTCTCCTTCAAAATAGAAGCTATGAACGCGAACCATAGGTGCAAATTGAAGAGAAATTCGTTAGCTTTCCAATGGGATCAGAATCGTTACGATCGGAGTTACGAGTTGAGAGTTATTACCGTTTTAGTGGAAGCTGCACCATTGTTGCGAAAATGAAACTTGAACCACTTCTTTCTCCTTCCTCTCTCTTGCTTCTAACCATTCTCTTCTCAAAAATTCTGACTTATAACAACTAACCAACCAAACATGCCCTTAAGCCCATGCAATAGAGTTAAATGTCCATAATGCCCCCCCCCCCCAACTAGGTGGTAATTACCAATATGCCACTTAGTTGGATTCTAACTAATCCACTATAATTAATCCACACTTCTAATTAGTATCTCTTAATTATGCTTAGATTAATGTGGGATATTACATATTTTTTTAGTAAAGTTTTAACGAGGCATATCTTGAACAAACATCAAGGAGGACTATTATGAATAATGAATTATTGTCTCTCCCTATACTTTTCTTTCTTATTTGCAATAATATGTATTGATTAGTAACGAGGTAGTTTCTTCACAAAGAATGTTGTACTCTTTTTCCTTCACTAGAATTTTTTCCAATAGATTTTTTCTAGTAAAGTTTTAACGAGGCATATTCTTTATGGACATCCAAGTGGGTGTTATAAATGGTATGATTATGGATGTCCATCAATTAAGAGATTTCAGGTTGATTTTTCATTTTATTACATATGTCATATAAATAGAACTCATATTGTATCAGAATCTCTCACATTCAGAATATGAATAATAGAATACACTCTTTTCTTTTCTTTCTCTCTTCTATTGTTTTATTCAATTTCATAACAAAAATAAGTTTTTTCTTTCTTTCTTTCTTAAAATGATTTAATTTCATTGGAGTGCTCGAAAATTATTTCAACCGAAATTGTCTTATTTTTTGTACCAATTTTTTTTTGTTTTATCTTGAAATAAATTAATTTTTGTAACAAAAACAATTAAAAAAAACTTTAGATTGTATTTTCAAGTGAGCAAAATATTTCTAAAAATAATTATACAAATAAAATCAAGTTCGTATAAATTCCAATCTTATAACTTATAATATTTTTATTTAAAAATATATAAATTTAAAATGTCAAATGTATAAAAAGAATAGACTTTAAAAAATGAGTTGAACCAAATGAGTTGAACCAAGTTGTTCGTGAACTTCTAATGAGTATAGTTTGAGTTGAAAATAAAATTTGTGTCAAACTCGAACCATTATTTGAGTAGAACTAATTTTTAACGATTGAGTTGAGATGAGTTCGACTCTACTCGACTCATTTTAAGGATGACAAATAGACTCAAACCCGCGGCGCCCGAAATTACATCCGCCTCTCTCTCTCTCTCTCTCTCTATATATATATATATATATATATATATATATATATATATATATATATATATATATATATATATATATATATATATATATATCTCTGGGAGCATATCAAGTGAGAGTATTTTATAATAAGAGATGAGAGGAACAAATGTCAACCATTGAATTCATCAAGAGAAAGAAATTAATAGCCACATTAATGTATTAACATTCTCTCTCTTGATGAATCCAATGATTAATATTTGCTCCTCTCATCTCTCATTATAAAATGCTCATATATATATATATATATATATATATATATATATATATATATATATATATATATATATATATATATATATATATATATATATATATATTACGAGTTTGGATTTGGGTGAAAAAATCAGAATCCAACGGATGTGGACGTGAGTGTTATATTGTCACCCGAATAGCCTTTGGATGGTGATTTTGGATGCAGATTTGGATAATGTAGAACCCGCGCTAACCCTATGTGTTGTCATACCTACTCATTTTCAATCCTACTAAGGGTTCAATGCGAAATGACGGAGATGAATAAACAAGAAACAATAGTTGAATTCCTCACATGATTTATGGTAGTGATTAGTTAAATGAAGGCATGCGGTGAAATAGCGAGCAAGGTCACGAAGGTTGAGATTGTCTTGAGAACCTTGACTCTAAACTTTGATTATATTATTTATTCAATAAAAGAATCAAAAAATCTTTTTGCAATTAAGATTGAACAAGCACATGAGTTAAGAATGAAGCAATGAAATTCAATTTTTTTATTAAGCAAGCATGTTAGGCCAAAATAATGGAGACAATGAAGGTTAATTATTCAAGACACTATGAAGAAAATGAGGGGGGAAACGATATAAAAACTTAAACAAAAACACACAAAAAATGTTGCAAAGCAATAATGGAATTGAAGGTAGCAAGAATGTTAAGAAGAAAATTGTGAGAAAGATGTGCAATGTTATAATTGTCAAAAGTGTGGTCATTATAAAAGGAAGTGTTACTCACATGATAAAAGTGATAAAGAAAAATCCTAGCTTGCACAAGCATTTAGCAGTGACTCAAAATATGTTCTTTTAACAGCCAAAACAAAACTAGATCAAGATAAATCTAGTTTGTGGTATCTTGATAGAGAGTGCAACAAACATATGATTATGAACAAGATATGGTTTCTGAAACTTGGTGATTATGTAAAAAGGAATATTATATTTGCGGATAATAGCCAATTAGTGCAAGAATAGATTGGATTTGTGCTTATTATAAGAGAGATTGCCAAGAATCAATTATCTAATAAGCTTAGTTCATGTGCTTACGAAGAACTATTCAATGAAGCTGGCGAATAAAATGAAGTTAAAGATAGCTATGATAGATAATGATGTATGGATTTCTCTAGATGAAAACACAAAATGAAATGTGTGAATGATGTTTTGGTAGAAAACAGTTACCATTTTCGAACGTTCTTCGCGCTTCTTCTTTTTGGACTCGTATACTTTTATGGATACAAGTTATCTGATAGAGCCATCAAAATCCACCACTTGTTTTCAAGATGGGAGGTATGGATTCTATTCGCAGCGGCGTCTTTAATAAAGTTTTTCATCTCCATTCTCGTGTTTCCATCCCTAGGAGGATTTTCCATGGTGGTGTGGCTCGGCGCTTTCATAAGTGTTGTTATTGTTCAGCATATAAGAGCTGCTAATGCGAACAATAATGATAATGGAAACGCCAATATGGAACTACATCATCTCAATACAACCACAAATCTTGATTCCAAAGTCGAAAATGCGGTTTCTGTTGATATTCCGGCATCTGATCAACCACGCACTTCTCCAACATCTAAACCACATTCCGAGAATCGCAGTGCTGAAACGGCCGAGTCAGCTTCAGAGAACGCTCCAGAAACGACCGAACCAACTTCTGAGAACCGCATTTCTGAGTTGGCCGAACCAGATTACAAACCAGATTCCAAGAATCACATTCCTGAAATTTCCGACAAACCGGAATCAACTTCCAACGAACCGAAATCAAATTCCGAGAACCGCATTCCTGAGTCGGCCGAACCACCTTCCAAGAGTCACAGTCCTGAAATTTCCGACGAACCGAAATCAGCTTCCGAGAACCGCATTCCTGAGTCGGCCAAACCACGTTCGAAGAGTCACAGTCCTGAAATTTCCGACCAACCAAAATCAACTTACGTGACAGAAGCGGCCCAAGAAGACTGAACGGGGTTAAAGAAACCATCCCAAACCGGGTTCGATTTTGTGTTCATTACTTTTTTTTCATTCATCTGCTGAACTGGTTAAAAAACCATCCCCAAACCAGGTTCAGTTTTGTATTCATTACTTTTTTTCATTCATCTGCTGAACCGGTGAAAAAACCATCCCCAAACCGGGTTCGGTTTTGTATTCATTCATTCTTTTTTTTTCATCTGCTGAATTGGGTAAATTTAGTGGACAATCTGGATATAGTACAATAGAGTTTTTTTAATAAATTTTGAGTTATATGCTTATTTTTATTTCCTTCATTGATATCAAAAAATTGGTCGTTTATTTAACTTAAAATAATAGACAACAATTTTGTGTTTTATGTTGTTAGTCATTAAACTTCATGTAATTAAAAGAATAATTGTAATGATAAAATCGAGAGAAATTAAAAGTATTTGTTTTAAATTCCCTTAACTTCAATGGAAATGAAAATTACATTCAATAGTTTTTTTTTTTTTTGAACAAATAAAGAATTTATTTATAATTCAAAAAACAGTGTAGGTACAAATGGGGATCTCAATGATCCACCCAAGCAAAAAAACAAAACTATATCAGAAGCCTAGCTATAAGGGCTCTATACTTCCTATACCTCCAACCTCTGTGTATTATCACATCCTTTATATTATGCACTATCATATCACTATTATGCACATTATCAAAACATTTATCATTACGAAACTTCCAGCAGTGGTACATTGTCTCAGCTGCCGCCATTTTGAGGAGCCCAGCCTTAACACATTCAATAGTTTTTAATATAATTTATTCACTCAATTATTATTATTAAATTATTTTTAATCAATTATATTAAATAATTATTTCTAATTGAATTATAAAATTTGTTTAATATTTCTTCATTGGAATTAAAAAAAAAACTTCTATTTTATTTTATTTACTAATTTTAAATAATTATAATTAAAAACAACAACTTAATTGGGTGCCCTTTTCGTATGCACCAACATGATTGTTTAAGGTCTAAGTAACAGAAAATTATTAATAATTTGTTCAATTCAACTTAAATGATTTCTATTACAAAAAAACGGTTACTTTTTCTAATGTAGATTAAAAAAATGAAGATCAAATGGAAATAAAAAATATTCATTTTTTAAAGAAAAACAAAATTATAATTAATATTCATTTTTAAATTTATTTACTGATTTCAATTGTTCTAAATCATAAGTTTGAAATTTGATTGAATATACCATACCTAAATTGCAATCCGCGTGAAAGTCAAATCAAATTGATCAATAATAAAGATAGTGATTTTAAAATATTTTCATTTTTAAATATGATTATTAAGAATTGTGAGATTTAAATATTCTTAATTATATATATATATATATATATATATATATATATATATATATATATATATATATATATATATATATATATATATATATATATATATATATATATATATATATATATATATATATATTCTAAATTAAGGAATGATTTGACACAATTACATTTTGGATATTCAAACATTTTATTATTAATTTTAATATTTTAAGATTTTTATTATTATTAATATTTTTTATTATCACCAAATATTTTTAAACAATGTTGCTTTTATAAATGCGACTATGTTATTAGCTATGACTGGGTTAGGGACGAAGAAGCGGAATCGAGGGCGGACACCGAAAACTCCGGTGCCATTGATTCCGGTGAACCACCCTACTCCGTCGCCTCACACGACGAAGACAAGTGAATCTACTGATGGAACGATTACTGAAGAGGAATCTACTATGGAGAAGAATAAAGAGCAGGTACGCCCAAATGAAACCCTAGAATTGCTTAAACCAATTGTGGAACCTCTGAAGAATGCAATTATAGAGATAAAGGAACGGAAGCTTTGGGTTGATGTGGTATCTGAGAATCGTAACCCTGCAAAGGGATTGGTGATGAGATACATCGCACCTACTATAATTGATGGGAAAGTGGAAATTGAGGTAGATAAAGAAGATGTTGTTCGTGAAATTCAGTATTGGAAGAATTCACTAATCATGTATGTGCTAGGAGAAGATCTCAGTATGAATGCGGTCAAGAATTACATGGTGAAAACATGGAATTATGTGCAACTTCCTGATATTTTGTTTCATGATATTTTTGATGTCATGATTGTCAAAAGTGTGGTCATTATAAAAGGAAGTGTTACTCATATGATAAAAGTGATAAAGAAAAATCCTAGCTTGCACAAGCATTTAGCAATGACTCAAAATATGTTCTTTTAACTGCCAAAACAAAACTAGATCAAGATAAATCTAGTTTGTGGTATCTTGATAGAGAGTGCAACAAACATATGATTATGAACAAGATATGGTTTCTGAAACTTGGTGATTATGTAAAAAGGAATATTAGATTTGCGGATAACAGCCAATTAGTGCAAGAATAGATTGGAGTTGTGCTTATTATAAGCGAGATTGCCAAGAATCAATTATCTAATAAGCTTAGTTCATGTGCTTACGAAGAACTATTCAATGAAGCTGGCGAATAAAATGAAGTTAAAGATAGCTATGATAGATAATGGTGTATGGATTTCTCTAGATGAAAACACAAAATGAAATGTGTGAATGATGTTTTGGTAGAAAACAGTTACCATTTTCGAACGTTCTTCGCGCTTCTTCTTTTTGGACTCGTATACATTTATGGATACAAGTTATCTGATAGAGCCATCAAAATCCACCATTTGTTTTCAAGATGGGAGGTATGGGTTCTATTCGTAGCGACGTCTTTAATAACGTTTTTCATTTCCATTCTCGTGTTTCCATCCCTAGGAGGATTTTCCATGGTGGTGTGGCTCGGCGCTTTCATAAGTGTTGTTATTGTTCAGCATATAAGAGCTGCTAATGCGAACAATAATGATAATGGAAACGTCAATATGGAACTACATCATCTCAATACGACCACATATCCTGATTCCAAAGCCGGAAATACGGTTTCTGTTGATATTCCGGCATCTGATCAACCACGCACTTCTCCAACATCTGAACCACATTCCGAGAATCGCAGTGCTGAAACGGCCGAGTCAGCTTCAGAGAACGCTCCAGAAACGGCCGAACCAACTTCCGAGAACCGCATTTCTGAGTCGGCCGAACCAGATTACAAACCAGATTCCAAGAATCACATTCCTGAAATTTCCGACAAACCGGAAGCAACTTCCGACGAACTGAAATCAAATTCCGAAAACCGCATTCCTGAGTCAGCCGAACCACCTTCCAAGAGTCACAGTCCTGAAATTTCCGACGATCCGAAATCAGCTTCTGAGAACCGCATTCCTGAGTCGGCCGAACCACCTTCCAAGAGTCATAGTCCTGAAATTTCCGACGAACCGAAATCAACTTCCGAGAAACGCATTCATGAGTCGGCCGAACCACGTTCCAAGAGTCACAGTCCTGAAATTTCCGACGAACCAAAATCAACTATCGTGACAGAAGCGGCCCAAGAAGAGTGAACGGGGTTAAAGAAACCATCCCAAACTGGGTTCGGTTTTGTGTTCATTACTTTTTTTTTCATTCATCTGCTGAACCGGTAAAAAAACCATCCCCAAACCAGGTCCAGTTTTATATTCATTACTTTTTTTCATTCATCTGCTGAACCGGTGAAAAAACCATCCCCAAACCGGGTTCGGTTTTGTATTCATTCATTCTTTTGTTTTCTTTCATCTGCTGAATTGGGTAAATTTAGTGGACAATCTGGATATAGTGCAATAGAGTTTTTTTTGATAAATTTTGAGTTATATGCTTATTTTTATTTCCTTCATTGATATCAAAAAATTGGTCGTTTATTTAACTTAAAATAATAGACAACAATTTTGTGTTTTATGTTGTTAGTCATTAAACTTCATATAATTAAAAGAATAATTGTAATGATAAAATCGAGAGAAATTAAAAGTATTTGTTTTAAATTCCCTTAACTTCAATGGAAATGAAAATTACATTCAATGGTTTTTAATATAATTTATTCACTCAATTATTATTATTTAATTATTTTTAATCAATTATACTAAATAATTATTTCTAATTGAATTATAAAATTTGTTTAATATTTCTTCATTGAAATTAAAAAAAAACTTCTATTTTATTTTATTTACTAATTTTAAATAATTATAATAAAAAACAACAACTTAATTGGGTGCCCTTTTCGTATGCACCAACATGATTGTTTAAGGTCTAAGTAACCGAAAATTATTAATAATTTATTCAATTCAACTAAAATGATTTCTATTACAAAAAAAAAAACGGTTACTTTTTCTATTGTAGATTAAAAAAATGAAGATCAAATGGAAATAAAAAATATTCATTTTTTAAAGAAAAAAAATTATAATTAATATTCATTTTTAAATTTATTTACTGATTTCAATTGTTCTAAATCATAAGTTTGAAATTTGAATGAATATACCATACCTAAATTGCAATCCGCGTGAAAGTCAAATCAAATTGATCAATAATGAAGATAGTGGTTTTAAAATATTTTCATTTTTAAATATGATTATTAAGAATTGTGAGATTTGAATATTCTTAATTATATATATTTATATATATATTCGAAATTAAGGAATGATTTGACACAATTACATTTTGGATATTCTAACATTTTATTATTAATTTTAATATTTTAAGATTTTTATTGTTATTAATATTTTTTATTATCATCAAATATTTTTAAACAAGGTTGCTTTTATAAATGCGACTATGTTATTAGCTATGACTGGGTCAGGGACGAAGAAGCGGAATCGAGGGCGGCCATCGAAAACTCCGGTGCCATTGATTTCGGTGAACCACCCTACTCCGTCGCCTCACACGACGAAGACAAGTGAATCTACTGATGGAACGATTACTGAAGAGGAATCTATTATGGAGAAGAATAAAGAGCAGGTACGCCCAAATGAAACCCTAGAATTGTTGAAACCAATTGTGGAACCTCTGAAGAATGCAATTATGGACATAAAGGAACGAAAGCTTTGGGTTGATGTCGTATCTGAGAATCGTAACCCTGCAAAGGGATTGGTGATGAGATACATCGCACCTACGATAATTGATGGGAAAGTGGAAATTGAGGTAGATAAAGAAGATGTTGTTCGTGAAATTCAGTATTGGAAGAATTCACTAATCATGTATGTGCAAGGAGAAGATCTCAGTATGAATGCGGTCAAGAATTACATGGTGAAAACATGGAATTATGTGCAACTTCCTGATATTTTGTTTCATGATATTTTTGATGTTATAATTGTCAAAAGTGTGGTCATTATAAAAGGAAGTGTTACTCACATGATAAAAGTGATAAAGAAAAATCCTAGCTTGCACAAGCATTTAGCAGTGACTCAAAATATGTTCTTTTAACAGCCAAAACAAAACAAGATCAAGATAAATCTAGTTTGTGGTATCTTGATAGAGAGTGCAACAAACATATGATTATGAACAAGATATGGTTTCTGAAACTTGGTGATTATGTAAAAAGGAATATTAGATTTGCGGATAGCAGCCAATTAGTGCAAGAATAGATTGGAGTTGTGCTTATTATAAGCAGATTGCCAAGTGTAACACCCTTCTAAAACCCCCGCGGAAATATAACATAATCAGAGTAATAACAACAAGGATGCTACAATTATTTAATTAAATAAAAATACCAAGTCTTTTGTCATGCTTTATTAGAAATAACCAATCATCAAAACAAGTGTTTTAGCACAGCGGAAACTTAATTAAACAGTATTAGGAATATATCCAACAAATCACAATACATAATCCATAGCCAAAATGGCATCAAAGTAAAATATGTAACGCTAAGACTATCGATCCCAGTGTTACAAATCAGAGCATGACTCGACACGAACTACGGCTAGCCTACGAGCTATCCTCACCAAATCAAGAAGCCGCTACATCCTTAATCTGAAATCATCAAAGTAAGGGTGAGTTTCATTCGAATTAATAACCATTATACAATCATAAGCAATAAAATATCATAGCAATTATCATACCATCAAACATACATGTAATTGGAATTTATCACAACAAGCAAGCATCAGTACACAAGCATCATCTAACACACCACACAATCATTAAGTTACACAGGATATAATGCAATGAATGGACTGACACTAATGCATGTGGTACCATACATGGGATACACCCATCCAACTGATCTTTTTCATCACCGAGATACAGTTTTAACCAGCACAAATTCCACACAATGGGAATTATGCCCACCAATTTGATCCATTTCATCACCGGGATCCATCACCAAAAATGTATGCGAATGAATGCAACATATAACATGCTTACACATCACCAAATCCGATGTATCGCATCGTCTCATTATCATCACCAATTCATCACCGATAAGCATGTATAAGTTTTGGCATTCATACAACTATATTACACGCATACATGTAAAACATCACCAAATGAATCATATAAACAAGGTATAAAACTCGAACTTTACGTCCCTACCACCTATTCAACATATAGGTTATTAACTCAGCTTCACAAGGCTCCAAACGGCACATAAATCAGATACTCGGGTCAAAAGTTATGGGATTTTAAAGATAAAACATTTTTAGAAAAAAAGTGCAGCAGAACCCGGGTTGTCCCTACATGGGAACCGGTTCCTGGCTGCTTTCCAAAACACGCCTCTGAGTTTTACTATGGGGAACCGGGTTGTCCCTACATGGGAACCGGTTCCCAGCAACCCAGAATCCCTACGCCACTGTTTTTATAAGGGGGAACCGGTTCGTCCCACATGGGAACCGGTTCCTACGTACCTGCACAGCAAAATTCGCCATTTTGATCGTAATAACCCCATCCCATTTTCCCCAATTCATATATAAACGGACATAGCACACAATATCATCAATTTTCACATCATTACACATTTCAGACAAGTTTTATACATGTATCAACATCATATATCACAAGTATTAACAAGAATCATGTCAATTCATACTAGATTATCAAAACCTAACAAAATTCCCAACCCGACATGTACGATTGAATTACACGATAATCCTAATCAATCCTACCGCCTACAATCGCATAAGGATCACTAACCCGAAGAATCCCCCCTTACCTTAGAGTCGAATCTTCGAAGTTCTCCTTCCCTTTTGGCTCTTCTCACTTTCACGTGTTCTTCAGTTCCAAAATCTGCTTCTCCTGCTTCTGCTTCTCTTTCCCCAATTTTCCTTTATTTTATGAAAAATAAAATAAAATATTCTTAATGGGCTTGCTTAGTTAACACCCCCCTTCTACTAACTATCACACTCAGCCCAACACCATATTTTATCATTTTTCCAATTAATTCCCACAAATTATTAATTCTAATAATTTAATTAATAAAATAATTAAATTAATACACCAAAATTAATGGGGTGTTACAACTCTCCCCCACTAAAAGAGTTTTCGTCCTCGAAAACATACCTCAAACGAAGAGTTCGGGATAAGAGTCTTTCATCTAACTTTCCAGCTCCCACGTAACATTTCCACCTGCAGCTCCTCCCCAAGCTACTCGGACTAAAGCTATTTCTTTACCACGTAGTTGCTTTATCTTCCGATCTTTAATCCTCATAGGCAACGCCTCAACTGTCATATTATCTCTCACTTGCACATCATCTGCCTGGATTACATGAGACGGATCCGCTATATATTTCCTCAATTGAGATACATGGAATACGTCATGTAGGTTTGCAAGTGTTGTCGGTAAAGCAATACGATAAGAAACCTCTCCTACTCTTTCCGTAATCTGAAACGGACCAATGAAACGCGGCGTCAACTTCCTTGACTTTAGTGCTTGACCAACACCCGTCGTAGGAGTTACTCTCAGAAACACATGATCTCCCTCTTGAAATTCAAGTGTTCTCCGCCTCTTATCATGATAGCTCTTTTGACGACTTTGAGAAGCCTTCATCTTCTCCTGAATCATCTTAATCTTTTCCGTCGTCTCTTGAACAATTTCTGGTCCAACCACTGCACTTTCACCAGATTCATACCAACATAATGGTGTCCTACACCTCCTACCATACAAAGCTTCAAATGGAGCCATACCAATACTCAAATGGTAGCTATTATTGTAAGTGAACTCAATCAACGGCAAATAACTATCCCATGCACCACCTTTTTCCAATACACAAGCACGCAATAGATCTTCCAATGATTGAATCGTCCTTTCAGTCTGACCATCAGTCTGCGGATGATAAGCAGAACTTAACCTCAATTTAGTGCCCAAGGCCTTCTGTAACCCTTCCCAAAATCTGGATGTAAATCTTGGATCTCTATCTGATACGATACTCGAAGGAATACCGTGCAAACTTACTATTTTCTCAATGTACAACTGTGCCAACCTTTCCATAAAATAATCCATTCTGATCGGTATGAAGTGAGCCGATTCCGTCAGTCTATCCACAATAACCCAAATGGCTTCATAATTCTTAGCTGTTCTTGGCAATCCAGATACAAAGTCCATGGATATGCTATCCCACTTCCATTCAGGAATAAATAAAGGTTGCATAGTCCCATACGGCTTCTGGTGTTCGATCTTTGACTTCTGACAAGTCAGACAAGAATAAACAAATTCAGCTATTTCCTTTTTCATTCCAGGCCACCAGAATAACTTCTTCAAATCATGGTACATCTTAGTAGCACCGGGGTGAATACTCAATCCACTACGATGTCCTTCCTCCAAGATACTCTTCTTCAGTTCGGTAACATCAGGAACACAAACACGGTCGCCAAACCTCATTATGCCATTCTCGTCAATTCTGAATTCACCTCCTTTTCCTTGATTAATCAAAGTCAATTTGTCCACTAGTCCCACATCATCTTTCTGCTTTTCTCTGATCTCATCAAGAATTCCACTAGTCAGCTTTAGCATACCCAACTTGATGCTATTCGAAGTGCCTTCACATACCAAACTTAAATCCCGAAATTGCTCAATCAAATCTAGTTCTCGGATCATCAACATAGACATATGCAAGGACTTCCTACTCAAAGCGTCAGAAACAACATTCGCCTTACCCGGATGGTAATTCAGCTCAAAATCATAATCTTTAAGGAACTCTAACCACCTCCTCTGTCTCATATTAAGCTCCTTCTGGTCGAATAGGTACTTCAAACTCTTATGATCACTAAATACCTCGAACCGGGAACCGTAAAGGTAATGTCTCCATAATTTCAACATAAACACCACTGCTGCCAACTCTAAGTCATGAGTCGGGTAATTCTTCTCATGCACTTTAAGTTGTCTCGACGCATAAGCAACTACCTGCTGGTTCTGCATTAGTACACCTCCAAGCCCCATCAGTGAAGCATCACAATACACAACAAAAGATTCTGTCGGATTCGGCAAAATTAAAATAGGAGCACTAGTCAGCCTCTTCTTTAATTCTTGGAATCCTTCTTCGCATTTTGAGTCCCAAACGAACGCTTGACCCTTCCTAGTCAACTTCGTCAATGGTAGAGCTAACTTTGAAAATCCTTCTATAAACTTCCGATAGTAACCTGCAAGACCCAGAAAACTACGAATTTCAGTCACGGACTTCGGAGCTTCCCACTGAGACACGGCTTCTACCTTTGCTGGATCTACGGCAATACCGTTCTTGGAAATTACATGGCCAAGAAAACTCACTTCACTTAACCAGAAATCACATTTCGACAGTTTGGCATAAAGCTTCTTCTCTTTCAACACTCCCAACACAATTCTAAGATGCTCTGCATGTTCTTCTTCACTTTTGGAATATATCAGAATGTCGTCAATGAACACCACAACGAATTTGTCAAGATAAGGATGAAAAATTCTATTCATGTATTCCATGAAAACACCAGGGGCGTTAGTAACTCCAAACGGCATCAGAGTGTATTCATAATGACCATATCTCGTTCTGAACGCAGTCTTCTGAATATCATCCGCCTTCACGCGAATCTGATGATACCCCGACCTCAAATCAATCTTACTGAATATACTAGCTCCGACCAACTGATCCATCAAATCATCAATCCTCGGCAATGGATACCGATTCTTGATAGTAACTTTATTCAGTTGTCTGTAGTCCACACACAACCTCATAGATCCTTCTTTCTTCTTTACCAATAACACTGGTGCACCCCACGGTGACACACTCGGACGAATGAACTCCTTCTCCAACAATTCTTCTAATTGACTCTTCAATTCGGTCAATTCAGATGCCGACATTCTATAAGGTGCCATTGACATAAGACTGGTTCCAGGAACTAACTCAATAGCAAACTCTACTTCCCTTTCAGGTGGCAGCTCTCTAACATCTTCTGGAAAAACTTCTGGAAATTCTCGTACCACTGGTAATTCATTACTCACTACTCTTCCTTTCATCTCTATCGATGCAAAAAGCATAAACACGGCTGCCCCGTCTTGAATCGCTTCACCTACTTGTCTTGCAGTCATTTCCAACTCTTCGATACTCATCTCTTCAAGAAAGATGACCGTCTTTGTAAAACAATTGATATGAACTCGGTTAAATTGCAACCAGTTCATCCCCAGAATAATGTCAAGTTGTTCAAGTGGAAGGCACACTAAGTCCATTCCAAACTTCCTACCAAATATATCAATAGGACAGTTCAGACATGCAGATGAAGTGGTCACTGAACCCGACACAGGAGTGTCAATAACCATACTTCCATTAATCTTTGATATCTCTAAATTTAGCCTCTTAGCACAATCCAATGAAATAAACGAGTGTGTTGCGCCAGTATCAATAATCGCAATCAAAGGTGTGTCATGTATGAAACACGTACCTTTAATCAGTCTATCCTCTGGAGTGGTTTCTGATCCCGACAAAGCAAAGACTTTTCCTCCAGATTGGTTTTTCTTTGGCTTGGTGCACTGTGTACTGATATGACCTTATTCGCCACAGTTATAGCAAGTCACAGTCCTCATTCTACAGTCAGGAGCAACATGGCCTACTCTTCCATATTTAAAGCACTTCTTCTCTTCTTTCTTGCACTCATTCCTCTTATGTCCTGTTTCACCATAGTTGAAGCACCTAAAGGGAGCACCAGAATCTCCCCCACTAGGCCTTTTCCAATTACCAGCTCTTGGGTTTCCCCTCCCATATGGTGTACCTCTGTCCATTGGTTTCTTACCCTTCTTATCAACTAACTCGCGAGAGTGAGATGATTTCAGCTTGATACAATCCTCCTAAAAAATCCTGCTACAGTCCACTAAATCAGCAAATCGGCGAATTCTTTGATACCTGATACCCTGTTTGATCTCATCACGAAGACCATTCTCAAACTTGATACACTTAGAGAATTCCCCAGCTGCATCGTTGGTGTAGTGTGTGTAGTACTTAGCCAGTTCCACAAATTTGGATGCATATTCAGGCACTGTCATACTACCCTGTGTCAGCTCCAAAAACTCAATTTCCTTCCTTCCCCGAACATCTTCAGGAAAATACTTCCTTAGAAATTCTCTCTTGAATATGGCCTAGGTAATCGCAATCCCATCTGAATCCAATTCAGTCTTAGTAGTAACCCACCAGTCATCAGCTTCTTCCGATAGCATGTGAGTACCGTACCTCACCTTCAGATTTTCCGCACAATCGATCACCCGGAAGATCCTCTCGATCTCTTTCAACCATTTCTGAGCACCATCAGGGTCATGGGTACCTTTGAACAGAGGAGGGTTGTTCCTCTGAAAGCTGTTCAACTGCCTGTCAGCACCAATCGCCGCTCCATTAGCATTCCCTCCCAGTACACCAGCAATCATGCCTAGAGCCTCTACGATAGCGTCATCGTTCCTTCCACCTCTTCCAGCCATTGTTCTGCTAAATCACAAAACAATCTCATCAGAATAAAAGTATCGACAGTGTTTACCTTACACTAGTCGCATACAAGGGAACACTGACACTAAGATTCTGACTCTAACGACCGACTATGCTCTGATACCACTATTGTAACACCCTTCTAAAACCCCCGCGGAAATGTAACATAATCAGAGTAATAACAACAAGGATGCTACAATTATTTAATTAAATAAAAATACCAAGTCTTTTGTCATGCTTTATTAGAAATAACCAATCATCAAAACAAGTGTTTTAGCACAGCGGAAACTTAATTAAACAGTATTAGGAATATATCCAACAAATCACAATACATAATCCATAGCCAAAATGGCATCAAAGTAAAATATGTAACGCTAAGACTATCGATCCCAGTGTTACAAATCAGAGCATGGCTCGACACGAACTACGACTAGCCTACGAGCTATCCTCACCAAATCAAGAAGCCGCTACATCCTTAATCTGAAATCATCAAAGTAAGGGTGAGTTTCATTCGAATTAATAACCATTATACAATTATAAGCAATAAAATATCATAGCAATTATCATCTCATCAAACATACATGTAATTGGAATTTATCACATCAAGCAAGCATCAGTACACAAGCATCATCTAACACACCACACAATCATTCAGTTACACAGGATATAATGCAATGAATGGACTGCCACTAATGCATGTGGTACCATACATGGGATACACCCATCCAACTGATCTTTTTCATCACCGAGATACAGTTTTAACCAGCACAAATTCCACACAATGGGAATTATGCCCACCAATTTGATCCATTTCATCACCGGGATCCATCACCAAAAATGTATGCGAATGAATGCAACATATAACATGCTTACAACATCACCAAATCCGATGTATCGCATCGTCTCATTATCATCACCAATTCATCACCGATAAGCATGTATAAGTTTTGGCATTCATTAAACTATATTACACGCATACATGTAAAACATCACCAAATGAATCATATAAACAAGGTATAAAACTCGGACTTTACGTCCCTACCACCTATTAAACATATAGGTTATTAACTCAGCTTCACAATGCTCCAAACGGCACATAAATCGGATACTCGGGTCAAAAGTTATGGGATTTTAAAGATAAAACATTTTTAGAAAAAAAGTGCAGCAGAACCCGGGTTGTCCCTACATGGGAACCGGTTCCTGGCTGCTTCCCAAAACACGCCTCTAAGTTTTACTATGGGGAACCGGGTTGTCCCTACATGGGAACCGGTTCCCAGCAACCCAGAATCCCTACGCCACTGTTTTTATAAGGGGGAACCGGTTCGTCCCACATGGGAACCGGTTCCTACGTACCTGCACAGCAAAATTCGCCATTTTGATCGTAATAACCCCATCCCATTTTCCCCAATTCATATATAAACGGACATAGCACACAATATCATCAATTTTCACATCATTACACATTTCAGACAAGTTTTATACATGTATCAACATCATATATCACAAGTATTAACAAGAATCATGTCAATTCATACTAGATTATCAAAACCTAACAAAATTCCCAACCTGACACGTACGATTGAATTACACGATAATCCTAATCAATCCTACCGCCTACAATCGCATAAGGATCACTAACCCGAAGAATCCCCCCTTACCTTAGAGTCGAATCTTCGAAGTTCTCCTTCCCTTTTGGCTCTTCTCACTTTCACGTGTTCTTCAGTTCCAAAATCTGCTTCTCCTGCTTCTGCTTCTCTTTCCCCAATTTTCCTTTATTTTATGAAAAATAAAATAAAATATTCTTAATGGACTTGCTTAGTTAACACCCCCCTTCAACTAACTATCACACTCAGCCCAACACCATATTTTATCATTTTTCCAATTAATTCCCACAAATTATTAATTCTAATAATTTAATTAATAAAATAATTAAATTAATACACCAGAATTAACGGGGTGTTACACAAAGAATCAATTATCTAATAAGCTTAGTTCATGTGCTTACGAAGAACTATTAATGAAGCTGGCGAATAAAATGAAGTTAAAGATAGCTATGATAGATAATGGTGTATGGATTTCTCTAGATGAAAACACAAAATGAAATGTGTGAATGATGTTTTGGTAGAAAACAGTTACCATTTTCGAACGTTCTTCGCGCTTCTTCTTTTTGGACTCGTATACATTTATGGATACAAGTTATCTGATAGAGCCATCAAAATACACCATTTGTTTTCAAGATGAGAGGTATGGATTTTATTCGTAGCGACGTCTTTAATAACGTTTTTCATCTCCATTCCCGTGTTTCCATCCCTAGGAGGATTTTCTATGGGGGTGTGGCTCGGCGCTTTCATAAGTGTTGTTATTGTTCAGCATATAAGAGCTGCTAATGCGAACAATAATGATAATGGAAACGCCAATATGGAACTACATCATCACAATACGACCACAAATCCTGATTCCAAAGCCGGAAATGCAGTTTCTGTTGATATTTCGGCACCTGATCAACCACGCACTTCTCCAACATCTGAACCACATTCAGAGAATCGCAGTGCTGAAACGGCCGAGTCAGCTTCAGAGAACGCTCCAGAAACGGCCGAACCAACTTCCGAGAACCGCTTTCTGAGTCGGCCGAACCAGATTACAAACCAGATTCCAAGAATCACATTCCTAAAATTTCCGACAAACCGGAAGCAACTTCCGACGAACTGAAATCAAATTCCGAGAGCCGCATTCCTGAGTCGGCCGAACCACCTTCCAAGAGTCACAGTCCTGAAATTTCCGACGATCCGAAATCAGCTTCTGAGAACCGCATTCCTGAGTCGGCCGAACCACCTTCCAAGAGTCACAGTCCTGAAATTTCCGACGAACCGAAATCAGCTTCCGAGAAACGAATTCCTGAGTCGACCGAACCGCGTTCCAAGAGTCACGATCCTGAAATTTCTGACCAACCAAAATCAACTGACGTGACAAAAGCGGCCCAAGAAGAGTGAACGGGGTTAAAGAAACCATCCCAAACCGGGTTCGGTTTTGTGTTCATTACTTTTTTTTCATTCATCTGCTGAACCGGTTAAAAAACCATCCGCAAACCAGGTTCAGTTTTGTATTCATTACTTTTTTTCATTCATCTGCTGAACCGGTGAAAAAACCATCCCCAAACCGGGTTCGGTTTTGTATTCATTCATTCTTTTTTTTTCTTTCATCTGCTGAATTGGGTAAATTTAGTGGACAATCTGGATATAGTGCAATAGAGTTTTTTTAATAAATTTTGAGTTATATGCTTATTTTTATTTCCTTCATTGATATCAAAAAATTGGTCGTTTATTTAACTTAAAATAATAGACAACAATTTTGTGTTTTATGTTGTTAGTCATTAAACTTCATATAATTAAAAGAATAATTGTAATGATAAAATCGAGAGAAATTAAAAGTATTTGTTTTAAATTCCCTTAACTTCAATGGAAATGAAAATTACATTCAATAGTTTTTAATATAACTTATTCACTCAATTATTATTATTAAATTATTTTTAATCAATTATATTAAATAATTATTCTAATTGAATTATAAAATTTGTTTAATATTTCTTCATTGGAATTAAAAAAAAACTTCTATTTTATTTTATTTACTAATTTTAAATAATTATAATTAAAAACAACAACTTAATTGGGTGCCCTTTTCGTGTGCACCAACATGATTGTTTAAGGTCTAAGTAACCGAAAATTATTAATAATTTGTTCAATTCAACTAAAATGATTTCTATAAAAAAAAACTGTTACTTTTTCTAATGTATATTAAAAAAATGAAGATCAAATGGAAATAAAAAATATTCATTTTTTAAAGAAAAACAAAATTATAATTAATATTCATTTTTAAATTTATTTACTGATTTCAATTGTTCTAAATCATAAGTTTGAAATTTGAATGCATATACCATACCTAAATTGCAATCCGCGTGAAAGTCAAATCAAATTGATCAATAATAAAGATAGTGGTTTTAAAATATTTTCATTTTTAAATATGATTATTAAGAATTGTGAGATTTAAATATTCTTAATTTTATATATATATATATATATATATATATATATATATATATATATATATATATATATATATATATATATATATATATATATATATATATATATATATATATATATATATATATATATATATATATATTCTAAATTAAGGAATGATTTGACACATGTATATATTTGGATATTCAAACATTTTATTATTAATTTTAAAATTTTAATATTGTTATTATTATTAATATTTTTTATTATCATCAAATATTTTTAAACAATGTTGCTTTTATAAATGCGACTATGTTATTAGCTATGACTGGGTCAGGGACGAAGAAGCGGAATCGAGGGCGGCCACCGAAAACTCCGGTGCCATTGATTCCGGTGAACCACCCTACTCCGTCGCCTCACACGACGAAGACAAGTGAATCTACTGATGTAACGATTACTGAAGAGGAATCTACTATGGAGAAGAATAAAGAGCAGGTACGCCCAAATGAAACCCTAGAATTGCTGAAACCAATTGGGGAACCTCTGAAGAATGCGATTATGGAGATAAAGGAACGGAAGCTTTGGGTTGATGTGGTATCTGAGAATCGTAACCTTGCAAAGGGATTGGTGATGAGATACATCACACCTACGATAATTGATGGGAAAGTGGAAATTGAGGTAGATGAAGAAGATGCTGTTCGTGAAATTCAGTATTGGAAGAATTCACAAATCATGTATGTGCTAAGAGAAGATCTCTGTATGAATGCGGTAAAAAATTACATGGTGAAAACATGGATTTATGTGCAACTTCCTGATATTTTGTTTCATGATATTTTTGATGTTATAATTGTCAAAAGTGTGGTCATTATAAAAGGAAGTGTTACTCACATGATAAAAGTGATAAAGAAAAATCCTAGCTTGCACAAGCATTTAGCAGTGACTCAAAATATGTTCTTTTAACAGCCAAAACAAAACTAGATCAAGATAAATCTAGTTTGTGGTATCTTGATAGAGAGTGCAACAAACATATGATTATGAACAAGATATGGTTTCTGAAACTTGGTGATTATGTAAAAAGGAATATTAGATTTGCGGGTAACAGCCAATTAGTGCAAGAATAGATTGGAGTTGTGCTTATTATAAGCGAGATTTCCAAGAATCAATTATCTAATAAGCTTAGTTCATGTGCTTACGAAGAACTATTCAATGAAGCTGGCGAATAAAATGAAGTTAAAGATAGCTATGATAGATAATGGTGTATGGATTTCTCTAGATGAAAACACAAAATGAAATGTGTGAATGATGTTTTGGTAGAAAACAGTTACCATTTTCGAACGTTCTTTGCGCTTCTTCTTTTTGGACTCGTATACTTTTATGGATACAAGTTATCTGATAGAGCTATCAAAATCCACCATTTGTTTTCAAGATGGGAGGTATGAATTCTATTCGTAGCGGCGTCTTTAATAACGTTTTTCATCTCCATTCTCGTGTTTCCATCCCTAGGAGGATTTTCCATGGTGGTGTGGCTCGGCGCTTTCATAAGTGTTGTTATTATTCAGCATATAAGAGCTGCTAATGCGAACAATAATGATAATGAAATGCCAATATGGAACTACATCATCTCAATACGACCACAAATCCTGATTCCAAAGCCGGAAATGCGGTTTCTGTTGATATTTCGGCACCTGATCAACCACGCACTTCTCCAACATCTGAACCACATTCAGAGAATCGCAGTGCTGAAACGGCCGAGTCAGCTTCAGAGAACGCTCCAGAAACGGCCGAAACAACTTCCGAGAACCGCATTTCTGAGTCGGCCGAATCAGATTACAAACCAGATTCCAAGAATCACATTCCTAAAACTTCCGACAATCCGGAATAAACTTCCGACGAACCGAAATCAAATTCCGAGAACCGCGTTCCTGAGTCGGCCGAACCACCTTCCAAGAGTCACAGTCCTGAAATTTCTGACGAACCGAAATCAGCTTCCGAGAACCGCATTCCTGAGTCGGCCGAACCACCTTCCAAAAGTCACAATCCTAAAATTTCCGACGAACCGAAATCAGCTTCCGAGAAACGCATTCCTGAATCGGCCGAACCACGTTCGAAGAGTCACAGTCTTGAAATTTCCGACCAACCAAAATCAACTAACGTGACAGAAGCGGTCTTAGAAGACTGAACTGGGTTAAAGAAACCATCCCAAACCGGGTTCAATTTTGTGTTCATTACTTTTTTTTCTTTCATTTGCTGAACCGGTTAAAAAACCATCCCCAAACCAGGTTCAGCTTTGTTTTCATTACTTTTTTTTTCATTCATCTGCTGAACCGGTGAAAAAACCATCCCCAAACCGGGTTCGGTTTTGTATTCATTCATTCTTTTTTTTTCATCTGCTGAACTGCGTAAATTTAGTGGATAATCTGGATATAGTGCAATAGAGTTTTTTTTGATAAATTTTGAGTTATATGCTTATTTTTATTTCCTTC